>NW_027499551.1:0-35485 GCF_021521415.1 Bidens hawaiensis | reverse complement strand
CTGCTCTAGCAATCTCTTAATATACTTTTATATTTAAAGAGCAATCTAGTCTGATTCTCACGCCGGAGGGTGGTCACAAGGAGGAACCCCCCCTTCTCAGTGACGAGCTCACGGTGTCTGTTTTGCAGGTTATCAGAAGAACCATCTTCCAAGGGTCTAACCCCTCGTGGGAAATATCTCTCCAACCCCCAGGTTACCAGTAACCTGCCCGGGGTCCGGTTAGTGTTTCTTCATCGCTGGAGTTAATTATACATGTTATCAGACTATTGTAGATATCAAACTAACCTGTGACATAGTCGATGCAAATGGAGCATCTATGCCTTGTTGTTGTTGAGCTTCACGAACTATTCTGCGCATGCTGTCAAGTAAATCTCCATATGTCCATCTATATGCACTTCCCACCGCTTGAACGAAGCTATGAGTCAATGCACCAATTGCATTGCCTGTGAAAACCTGCACGTATGTAAACAACATGTTGAGTAAGCTATTTATATCTATTTGTACTTAACTGCATTGTTGCAAGCACTAATACAGATTAGCATGCTAACCGATGTATCTGCTGAATTTTGATGATCATAACAAGCACTAATACAGATTGCTGTTCCACCACAAGTACCACCATATGGTGAAACATGTGAAGGATGCTGATCTTCCCAATTATAGAATCCTCTCCTGCATACAATCTAATTTTCAGTCTTTAAACCTACTTAATTTGTCTGAAAAATGAGTCGATTTGGGTTGTATTTTATATTCAGTGTCTAAAATGGACAAAAAGTGTCACCTTGGCCCAACTCGATTCAAAGGATTTGTTTATGAAAATAGGTTCTTTTGAAAAGGCCATATGACAAACGGGTGGTTATTTTTATTAGATCTTGTTTCTGGGTTAGTCGCGGTCTAAGGTAGCGTGTTCATTTTTAGAGTATGCAAATATGACTACATCATACTAGCGGCCATATTTTTTTTATTTTTCTTTTTGTTGTTAAAGTTGCTATCTTAGAGGACAACTGATATCGGCAAAAAAAACAAAAATTCTAAAGCTTAAATCCGACTACATCTACAAAGTAAAGTCGTCATCTTAGATAAGGACTTCAACTCCAAAGTCACTATCTTAGATAGCGACTTAACCCAAACTTACAGTCTAACCAAAAGAACCACCCATATGCCATTATGCGTTTTCAAAATAACCCATTTTTTAAAATTGTCCCGTTTTAACCCAAACTTGTGATGCCCATTTTTACCACCTCTAACTAAAACTTAGTGCATATGTGTTGCAAGAACATGTATAATGGATGAACTTTAACTAACAAAAAGTGTATGTTATGTCACTGCCACGCAGATGGAGTGACATTCACTAACTAAACCATCAAATGTGTGTAGTAGTTTAACTAAAAACACAATTATTATTTGGTTTATTTAATTGAAAGTGTGAAAAATGGTTTGATTGGTTAATAAAAGACCCTGTCCCCACAAATTTTGTTGCCCCTTTGGCACCCGTACATATGGTGTAATGGCGTCTAACGTCCACTACATATGGTCTAATAGTGTTTGCTAATATGTACTCACCGATCAATTCTGCAAAGAAAAGGCAGGTCAAGAACCGTTCCGCTAAAGCAAGTGTCCATAATACTATGAAGTGTTACACCATGAGGTAGTGGTTGCACAAGGATCTCATTGACCTCATCATCTAGTATCTTGCCAGATTTGCTATAGTCAACAGGACATATTGCTTCATCAAACCTGTCCTTTTCATCTCCGCTAGCATCTGGCACGCGGGACCCGTGTCCTGCGTAGTAGAACACCAACGAATCCCCGGATCGGCTACCTTTGGTAAGCCATTCCATAGCTGTTATTATGTTATGTCTTGTTGGGGTCCTGGTGGGATCTGATTCCTCTTCTGAAGAAATTAAAGCCATTCAAATGCCATAATTAATTAGTATGTTTGGGCTAAATGCGAATATTTGATAAATTGTCATTAGTTATAAAAAGGTTATTTTTTAAAACCAATGAAGACATGAGTTTTTTCAGATTTGATTTTGATTGTTAGTTATGTGTATAATTATTGTGTGAAATATAGTAGAGGTAATATTTGTTGTTTAAAAAAGTTTCTCTAAATATTTAAAAAGAAATTCTAAATAGACACAATTTCTTTTTTTTCCCCAAATATCAAAAAAAAATTATATTTAAAACGAAATTGTGCAATATATAAAGTAATTATAACTTTTTTTTGCATACAAGGCTTTCAAGAAAATTACATTGAGTGCATTTGAAATCAAATAAAAAAAAAACCTTTATATTTAGATTTTTTTTAAAATATTGAATTACAAATTATTTTAGAAATAGCAAATGTAATTTTAAAAGATTGGGTTTACAATTCAAAAGGGGGGTAGCGGCGCAGCTTATTGCCCGATTGCCTACTGTTTCAATATAATAAAAAATTTGTAATTTTAAATTTAAGTATTGTGAAATAAAAATAAAGTCACCATCTTCATATAGTATCTCGAATATATGTTTATGATATTTAATTTATTGTAGTTGTTAATTAAGCATATAACTATCGGGTATTGGGTCAGAAACGGACATCGTTTTACTATCGAGTATATACCTTGGATTACCAATACCCGCCCCATTGAATACTACCTATCAAACAAAAGAAAGAGACAGATAATGGTAATGAAAAAGAGTGTCGAAACCTGTAAGAACTCGAATGGAAGCACTTTGGAAGCCGAGGTTGAGCAATAACTGGCGCATACTCCTAACATTAGTTATACTGGCAGGCAGTGTCTTCGGGTGTCCTTTGTAGGTCACCCCACACAACACTGCCCGCTTCTTCTCATGCACTTGTTGGTTATACCGGTTATAATAGCCCGAACCATACCCTTGAGGGAGTAGGCCATAATAGCCAGAACCGTACGCTTGTGGAGCATTATAGCCTGCATATGTTGGTGGCTGTCCATAAGGGTCATTATACTGATAATTGTTCAATAGTTGGCCAACATAACGCCTATATGCTCAAGCATTCGTGGACCGATATGGCGCTTACCCTTCCTTTTGGGGTTGTTAACTGTGAAACAGACCGAACAAGGTTGCCCGGGTGGCACGATGAGGTAGTTCTTGCACTCTTTACAGTGTCCTTGGGTTTCCATTTGGTTTGTTTTATAGATTTTGAGTTTTGTGGCCATTTTATAGGGTGAAACTAGCTTTAAGTGACAAGCATTATTCTTTTGGCAACAAACTTATCTTGGTTGATAATAAAATGAGATCAACTTTAATTATTCCATCATTTCATATAGCTTTCGGTGGAGATGACATTCGTTTTTTGGTTAATAGTATGTGTACGTATCTTTGATTTGTTTATTTAGTAAGTAATTATATGCTTTGTGAGTTTGTTGGCTACTTCATTCATCTCTATATATTATTCTCCTTGCCTAATATGTATTGACCATGAGTCCATGATGGCATCTTCATCAATCAAGTCATCGAATAATTTTGGGTTATTAAAACTTACTTTCTGATCAAATGAGAAATCATTATAAACAATAATACGAGCTAGATAGTGTGGCGGTAGCACGCACATTCAGGGTCTTTTTGGTATGGGGTAACGGAATGGGTGATGGAACGGGTGATGGAATGGAATGGACGAGGTAATGGAATAGATAATTATCATTCCATTGAGATGTTTGGTTGTCACATGGGAATGAAATAAATAAATAAATACTTTGGGTTGTTTGGTAGGCTAGAAAACGCTGAAATAAAATAAAAATGGTGGTGAGTGGCAACGGTAGTGGTGGTGGGTGGCGGTGGCGATGGGCGGCGGAGTAATGGTTGGTGGTGATGGGTGGATAGGTGTTAGTGATGAGCGGTGGTGACAGGTGATGGTGGTGGTGGGTGGCAGGTGGTGGCGTCAGTGGGCGGCAGGGAGTGGTGGCGATGGCGGGGACCGATGGTTGGTGGTGGTGGGCGGTGGTGGTGATGGAAATGGCGGGCGGTGTGTGGTGGTGGTGAGAGGGCAATGGGTGGTGGTGGTGGAAGGGTGGTGGAGGTGATATAGTGTGAAAGACGGATGAAATTAAAAAAAACAAGGGTGACGGATGAAATGAATTTGATGTGTATTAGGGGGAATGGAATGGACATCATAACGTAACGGGTGATTCCATTCCATTGACCAATAAACACTTTTTTTTTTCATTCCCTCATAATGGTTCATTCTATTCCACCTTTCATTTTTTCATACCAAACGCTACCTTAATGTTATTGTAGGTATAAGGGGCGACGCCTTTGGTTGGGGTCACACTTTGTCTTGTAAATGAGCTAAGAGCATTCACACCCCTCCCTATTTACAAAATTAAAAACCAAATAAACTTCTAAAAATACACTATATCCCAACCACCATTACTCTGCATCAAACCTATATTAAAACAAAAAAAAATTGCTACCGTAGCTTTTCATATATTAAAAACTACTATTCGTCCTCCATCAAATTACGTGAATGTGAATGTATAATAATAATAAAAATAATAAAATAAGTGTTTATGAATAAAATAAAAATAACTGGGAATGAGATGTTGAGGATTTCTTAAAATAAAAGATAAATAATGAAAAGTATGATTTTTAGTTAAATCATAGGATTGAGTATGACGAAGGAAATGTTAATGCTTTAATTAGTAGCAAACAAGATGCAATAGCATCTTATAATTCAATAGGGTCTAGAACTTGGGTAGCAAAAATTGTTACCAGATTGAGCTTTTGAAGTTATTTTCTATTGACGTAATTGCATTGGTTACTACTCTACAACTGAAAATGAAATCCGTATGATTCAGAAAATAATCCTAGTTATACGGAATCTACAAAACCTACATACTTTGACTTTCTACCTTCTTACAATACAAAATAGACGAAACAGACACGTCCATCGATGAAGATGGATGCATCAGTAAACAGGGTATGGATAATTCATTTAGCAACAGATCTCTGACGGAATTAACATCTTATAGGTTTTACAGACTAATGACTAATTTTGTTTAAACAAGTTATAGAAATATGGTTACTTGTAAATGAAACTAAAATGTACATACATATAATAAGAAAAACTATTTTGTAACCATATTTCTAGTCCTGTCAGGTTCCGGGTAAGAACCTCCGGGTCGGGTCCGGAGCCGATTTTTTTTATGCACCTCTAGAAGGGCCACTTTATATAAACTGACCGATTCTAAACCATCTCTTTTTTTAACTCCCTATCAAAGAACTTCTGGATCGGTCACCATCATTGGCCATAACCAAACGGATATGTTGCATTGATACTCACTATTTTTGTTAATATTCTTTCCCCAAAGTCGTATCAAATGTCTCATTGTGTGGTCCAGACTACACAATTAGAGTTCACGGTCGATGCAAAGTCGCTTCGTCTATTTGTTTCCGTTTCTGGGCAATCGCCTATTTCGGCATTTCAGGGTTTGCCCACAGAAAAGTTATGTTACTGTTAAAAAGAAGACAAAGATGACTTATGATTATGGACATCATCATTTGCACAAGGGAATTAGATGCAGTTTCATTATCATTCATTTTAGGAGGTAGCATCTCTTAAAAGTCATAAAACAACTACATACAGCCCATTGTTTGCCACTTTTCGAGATTCTAGACGCCATAGAAGAACAAACCCTCTTTCAAGATTCCAATTTTGCGGTTTAATGTTCATTGAAGATAACAGATTCACGGCGTTTTCTTCCATAGAAATCCAGATCAACCATCAAAATAACAAAAGTTATGCAGTACAGAATACACAATGCATTTGAAGATAGAACTTTTCGGCTACTAGCATTTGTAAATAAAACAAGTGTGCCATTTTGATGCATGACAACTTCACAACTTCTAAAAGATGGAATCAATAACTAGGCATTGCGTTTCTTGTTGAGGTCATAAAGCACACATAAGTCGGCTGCTGTCTTCATCTGAAACCATTCATAAATTTGACAAATATCAGAAAGCTATTCAATAATTGTAAAACTATTATTATTATTTAGTAATAATCACACCGGATGTGTTAAATATTCTTAAAAAAAGCAAGAAAAAGTATATAGCACAAACTCTGCATCATAGATGAAGATGTTGAGTGGTATAAATAAAATCATTATGATACCTGAATAATATTGACTAATTGCTTGGTTGCCCATCCAAAGAGAAGTACAGCAAGTAATGCAGAATATATTATGCTTTGTTTTGCCGCACCCAACAAAACCTAAGTTTTCATACATGAAAATTTACACAGCTAACTCCAAAATATCAAACGGGTGTCATAACAAAAAAAAAATATTATAAAAGAAACCTTTGTGCTTACATCAGTCATCTTTTCTGAATCCTTAGCTAGAAGAAACAAAGTTATGTAAAGAACCTGAAAAAAAGGAGATTCAGTTTTAAGACGAAAGGGTGGGGGACATCCTGAAACTCTATATGGTAAGAAGATTATAAATATATATTTATGCATATGAATGTGTATATATAGGGGAGGGTTCATCTTGAGAAAACCGAGAAAACTGCTACAAACCAATCAAATTTTTTTTTTTAATTCTTTTTAAGGTTCGAAATGTAAAAAAGATTAAAAAAATATATGTAGCTCACGAAGTTACATATATGCATCTCATACGAGATACACATGGTGTATAAATTACATACATGTAACTTCGCGATCTACATACGTTTTTTAGGGCCGTCAATCAGGCACCTGTAAGACACGGTAAGACCTGTTAATCAAAAAAGTGTGGTATGATTTTTTCAATTCTTTTAAATAATTGAAATTAGTAGGATAGGCTCCACCATTTCTCTTTACTGGTACATGAAACTTAAAACTGTCTTATTGCCATGACATATAAAGTAGTTAAAAGAGTCGTATTCATGTTTGATACTTGTGTTAAGCACTTCGTTTCTTATCCTTTTCATATTTCTAACCTTATAAAAAAAATTGAATGGTTAGTAGTAGCTTCTTGGGTTTTCTCAATCTTTTTAGGTATCTCATGATCCCTTCCCTATATATGTACGTATGTATATTTAGGGGAGGGATCTTTGCAGAACACTATATAATGCAAGAACGCTCAAAACAATACAAACCATTCAATTTTTCAATCATAAAAAACTTAAAAATAAAAGAAAATTGTATTAATTTAACATTTATTGTTTCTCACTCATCTCTCATAATATTCAAAAAGAATATGAACGAATTAGTTTTTATATTGCCTGTTTATGTATATATAGCCTACACATGTGTAGGTCATGTGTAAGTAAACAACCACAAAATTAAAAGGCATATGAACGAATTTGTTGGATGGTTTCTTTATGTGCAAAACATAAAGTGTATGTAAAAAGTACAATTTATTATAAATTTGCATCATCAATAAAAAAAATTTAATATTTAGATTTGTTCTGTGTGTCCTCACAAAAAAATTGGCGCTCTAAGATTATCCTCTCTCTCTATATATAAATTTATATCTATATCTATATATATGTAGAGAGACATACAGAGAGAGTTAACCATTTACCTCGCAAGCTACGCAACAGTATCCCATGAACATTCTGTTTCCATAATATAACCTAAATAACCAACTGGTGCTGTCTTTCACGTCTTTATGATTAGATTTGCCGGCCAAGAAAGTACTGCATTAAAAAAGTGGTCCAGAAAGTTGGAGATATATTATTCCATACAACTATAGAATGCAATAAATCGACTCATGCACTTATGAGTTGGTCAACTCAAGTTTTGTTTTATCTCACACAAATCTAACAAGTAAAATCAACAAACTTAGCTTAAAAACAGATCAAATAGTTCAAGCAGTGTCCAAAGAGTTCCTTTAAAGCCTAAAACATCTTAAATTGTTTATTGAAATGACTTTGTATCATAATTCACAAAAAATGGCGTGTGCATACCTATACATTTGCAACCAGTGGCTTGCAATATCCAAAGCAAGCAATGACAGGAAAACAAAGCTAGGCCTGTAAAGTTGATGAATACATTCAGATACAAATATGAAAGTGAAAACATAAAATAGTAAAATACGAGTTAAGAAATAAAAAACCTGTAGACTTGAGAGAGAATGACAAGAAGACAGGCAGTGCTTATCCTGAGATACGCGAAATTCCAGTTATAATTTGAAATAAAAATGAACATTGAGAAAAATTACAAGCATATACAGGATATGAAAATATAATAAAATATCCTGAGATACGCGAAATTCCAGTTATAATTTGAAATAAAAATGAACATTGAGAAAAATTACAAGCATATACAGGATATGAAAATATAATAAAATTGTCAAGAACTTATTATAATCACCTATCTGTAACCATGTCCAGAACAGCCCCAAAGGTTGAAACTACAAAAGAAATTTAGAAAAAAATAAATAAGTTACATAAATAGAACATTTGAAAATGGTTATAAATAAGCAGAAAAATGCATATAAAGACATCTTGATAATTCAATTACTGATTACTCCTTACCTTGATTAAATTTGCGAGCAAACCAACCATCCAAGGCGTCACAAACAAAGCTAAAATGGCAAGATCAAACATTTTATTCTTGATTCAAATCTTTAAAATAAATGTAGGCTTTAATAGCTCTTTTCATATATGCATCTTACCTAATGAAATAGAGGATGGAAAAAAGCTCCTTATTGGTAAAGCATATCGCAAAGGCATAGCAGTTAAGCAGAACTCTTATGTAACCTGTACATGAAGCAGTCAAACTCATAAAGATCTAACATGTTTTGCATACCAATTGTGAAATTAATTAACACAATAACAGACAGAGATTCAAGAAGAAAAGAGTAAAGAAGTTAAGAGAACAGCATTTGTTATTAATAACTTGATAAGAAATCACAAGTGAATATACTAATTTTTAACTAAACTCAAGAATATCTGCAAAGGAAAACGGCAAACAAATCATCAAAATGAGAAAAGGAACAAAAAGAGCGTAGAGGAAATGATTACACGCTCTTACAATAATTGTGATTTACTATTAGCAATGACTATAGGCGTATTTAGAGGTAACAAAGCATACACAAAGAAAAGGTTAAGAAGACTATGGTTTCAGAACACGAACCAAAATTTAAAAAATAAAAAATAAATAAAAATAAAAAAAGCAGGACGGTTATGGCATCATGCTACAAGTTAAGTAATTGTTTAATCTGTTGATCAAACATCAAAGATACGATTTCATGCATGTCATATAATTCACTGTCTAACTTACCAATGATGTTGGGGATGTAAAGATACACACTTATTGTTCGAGGTCTTGATTTTGGTGTCATCTCTAGTTCTCAGCCACAAATCAAGATTGTTGAAATCCTTCAAAGCTTACAGCAATCTAACCTGCATAAATAATACTATTTCCAGATATCAGATATTCTTTAAATATGACAGAAGTAGAACATTACAAGTGCATACATTAACACACAAGAGTATAGTTTCATAATTAACTCAAGTGAAACATGTTCTCTATTTATAAGGTCTTGCAGAAAAGTGTTCTTCAGAAATCAGAATATCATTTATATCTTTTATATGAAGCCATACAAAATAATGCTTGTTGTAGCAATATATTCATATAAATAATGTTAACATATTTTACTTAACTGGCATATATCAAGAAACATACTATTTTGTTTTTCATCATCCCCGTAAAAATTGGTATCCCTAACGAATGAATATATACGAAGAACCTCGACACTCAACAAATCATGAGATCTTCATTAATTGCAAGACAATTCTTTTTATACAAACAACTAATGCCTGTCTATAATTGCTTAATTCAACTATTAAACTACTATTTATTTTAGATGGTTTTGAAGTCTGAAACCTAAATCATATTCAACCGTAAAATACATCTTAACGCCTGTGATCGAGTATATTATCAACAAGCAATCACCTTCAAAGATCATCATAAACAAACCCTAAAACACAAGAGCTAACTTTAAATCTTTAATACAACAACAAAAATAAAAACTTTAGCTTTTATTAATATCTTGATCTGATCCAGCTTGAAACACTAAACATCTAATCTAATGCAGGTAAAATTACAAAAAGAGCCCTAGCCTTTGAAGCCACCATAACCTAAAGTCCAGTAATAACTTCACTCATAACATTAAATTAGTGATAAAAACTAATACCTGAGATTGGATTAATATCGAATTTGAAGAAAATGTGGATTCATATGCAGCTTGTTAAAAGTCCCCAATTGCCTTAAACCCTAGAAATCGCCCAGGTATATTAAAAGTTCCTGATTTGTGATCAGGTTTAGGTCAAATTAACAGCAGTGACGAAACTAAGGCCGTCGACGGCGGCGACGGTGTACGGATGACGCCGGCGATGGCGTCGGAGCACCTGCAGTGAGATGTGTGTGTGTGTGTGTGTGTGTGTGTGTGTGTGTGCGCGTGAATAAATAAAGGTAGAAGAAAACAGAGGGGTTTCAGATTTATAATATTTCTTCTTTGAATAAAAAATATGTGAATAATGTTTTATTTATTTATTTAGTTTTTTTTTAATAACGGGAACGAAGGGTAGAGCTTGGTGCCTCTGAGGACATATGCTCGATCTAGCTCCGTCTCGTGGGGGGGGGGGGGAACCACAGATGTGTGGGTTTTTTTTGGAACTAAGTGAAGCAGTAGTGGCCAGTGACGTACGGATTTTCCTCTAGGGGCATGCGAATGTATACCCCTTCGTTGTGATGATATGACTTCAGTTGTTAAACATTGTTAGTAATTTAGTGTTATGATTTCTAATTCCATAATTCTATACACTTGACGCAAATTATATAAAGACGGCCTCATTTCTTTGCTTAGGGTGAAGCAAAGGAGCAAGAATACAAAACTAGAATGGGAGAAATGATGCCGATTCAACTTCGTTAATTTTTCATTATAAATGACGGTTTGATTTGTTATATTTTGTTTGGATTGCTTGTCTCTTATAAGTGTATTTCTTTTTATTTTAAGAAAATCAGCTCTTCAGAAAAACATAACACAAATGATTGAAGTAAATATGAGATATGGATTTATATGAACATCAAGATTCAATGATTCACATGCATTTATATTTAAAAACATCAACATATAGTCTTGGTTATGTATCAACATTTGGGTGAGTCGTTTTGTACTT
This sequence comes from Bidens hawaiensis, assembly GCF_021521415.1. Classification (NCBI taxonomy): domain Eukaryota; kingdom Viridiplantae; phylum Streptophyta; class Magnoliopsida; order Asterales; family Asteraceae; genus Bidens; species Bidens hawaiensis. Next base: position 24,355 of record NW_027499551.1, on the reverse strand, counting down.
GTATTGCTTCTATAATATATGATTGTTTATTGGATTACATTGAAACAGAAGGCAAGCGGGCAACAAGCTGCGCCGCTACCCCTTTTTGAATCGCAAAACCCAATCTTTTAAAAACTATATTTGCTGATCTTGGAGTCATAGCATTACTATGCATGACACGCTGAACACGGGTAAGTAGCTTCACAGCTTCAGGCGCGAGGAAACCAAAAGTGTCAAAAGCAAAAGGAATAAATACATGTTGGTTGTCAAGACACGCCTTTTCATGTTTTGCCACCTTACCTAAAGCAGCTTTTAAAGCGGCTTGACCGACCGCGAAACCACTACTCCCTAAGCCCACCAAAAAGGAAACCACTACTTGTATTTATATTTGTTGTGGTGTTTAATGAAAGTTTGTTTTGCTAGTAAAAAAAGCACCATCTAAACGCTATTGTAGGATCTTTTTTTCTTTGTTTATTTTCAAAACTTTCATTTTCATAAAGATATCTGAAAGGGGATCATCACTGACACTGTTTCTGGATCCAAGATCTCAAAAGGGTTTCCTTTGTTCGGAGTGACAAGTTGTGGTTGTATTGCTCAATTATATTTTTGGGAAGTTTTTGTAATATTTTATTTAAATATATAATTTGTTTTCTTTTACATAGCTAAAGCCTGTAATGCTTTATATGGATACAATGTTTGTTTAATTTATTTTACATATACTTTAATATGAAATTATTTAATAGTAAGCTATATCCAAATAATACTAAGCTAACCTAAAACTGAGTTCTTATTGAATATATCACAAATAATTTATTAGAAATTATAAAATTGATTCATTTAACTAGTTTTACTTATTATGAACCAGTTGTACACATTTTGTTTCTTATAAATTTAATATCATTTACTTTCAATGTTCACACCATTACAAAAGGATTCACAAGAGCGACGGTTTTACTATTAAGGAGATCAACAATAGTCAGTCTTAGGGTGAGGTCGCCCAGTGACAGTTTTTAGCCATTTGGGCACTTTGGGGGCTGGATTTTTAGAAGTATGGGTTCGAACAAGTTTTGGTGGATGAGTGTTTGAATTATAATATCTACGTCAAAGCGCATTTTTAGCATTATCACTATGAATACTCTTGAAAATATCAAAAAACTTATCTAGTCCTATCATATCTTAAGTACACTCTTTTTATAAGGGATATGATTCTGATACGCCTTCTAGAGGAAAAAAAAAAGAATAATAAAAAAATACATTAACTTATACTAAAAAAAGGTCCATAATTCCTAAAACGGAATGTGAAACCACGGTACCTTTCATAATCTATTTGTAAAAGTTAAAAACGTCCTAAACGTGCAGTCTTTTAACACTATTACTGTAACACCCCAACCCGGAACAGGCTAACGTGTTACTATTACAGATATCAAATCAACGCCACAATCCAAAATACAACAAAAATTAATGCAACCTACGTCATATTATTAAACAAAATGAATTAACTTTTAGAAGCTTGAACTTCATTTTTATCTCTCATCACTAAATTCCCCGAATCCCGGATTACCTGAAAACAAAATAAGAAAAACAAAACAAGAAAACACGGCTGAGCCAAAAATTGCCTAGTAACGGAAAGAACAATAGTATAGGTAAGGACAGACGTAAGAGAATAAATATACGAACTTCAATTCAAACTCGAAACCAACCCTTTTTACCGAAACATATACTTAACAAAATTCGGATGTATGATCCGACACTTGGCCAGAACATGGTCAAACGCATGCGGAAATATATCAGAACTATAACAAAAACACCCAGAGCCAGAAACATATAACTTGTAACATATAATGTGTGACGTGTAACATAACGTGTAACATTTAACTGAACTATAATTAAATGCGAAACATAATCCGATACACGATCGGGACGTAATCTGAATATACTCAAATTTAATCAAATGCATATACACATATCAAAACGGACCAGAAATATAGCGAAACAAAATATAATTACTAAAATACACGACGATGATGTTAAAATAAATAGGTCGTGTAATACGAAAGCACCCAGAGCCTAAACAGAGGGGTACACAGCTAGCTAGTCCATGCACCAGGAGACGGTGTGGGTGGCGTGCACACATTGTTCCATCTCAAACAGAAGTCAGGAGTCAGGAGTCAGAGCTAAGATCGATCTATACGCCTCTAAGTGGCCGAGGTACTACATGAGTACTTTCAGAGACGCCGTGAACTTGGATTACGCACTGTCACGATAAGTGCCATGTCAGGAGTCAGGAGTCAGGAGTCGGAGCTAAGATCGATCTATACGCCCCTAAGTGGCCCTAATACTTCAAAAGTACTAGTTAGAGACGCCGTGAACTTTAATTACGCACTGTCACGATAAGTGCCATGTCGTTGACGCCCCAACGACAAGTCAGAAATTGCTCGGGTAACAGAGTACAAAAACTAAAATCGTATAACTAAAAATATTCAAACAGGAACATGCAATAATGAATTCAAAATATATATAACCTATTGCATGCTATAAAATTAATATAAACATCTCATACGAATAAACCGAACTAGATCTGTAACTGACAGATAACAAAAATCCGCACTACGAAGTGACGGACATCGAATATAAAATGGACTAGAACCAATACTATGAGTGAAGAAAAACAGAATCCGTACTACAAAGTAACGGAATATAAATAGTACTAAGAGGAAACAAAAACAGAAACCGTACTACGAAGTAACAAGAAACAGAATCCGTACTACAAACTAACGGACTATAATTAATACTAAAAATAGCAAAAACAGGAAACCGTACTACGAAGTAACCGAATATAATTTATACTATGAGTGACAGAAACCAGAATCCGTACTACGAAGTAACGGAATATAAATAATACTAAGAGAAAACAAAGACGGAAACCGTACCTTAAAAGCGGAATAGCGTTAACCGAAATAAACCGTAAGCTCGAATTAATCGTCACGAAATCCTACAATTTTACCGCATCTTAAATTATATTACCGATTAGTTAGGTAACGCAATTTGTGTGATCTTGTGGTTGTTTATACCGTAAAATATTAGTTGCATGAACCTTATTGTACCAAATAATGAATGTCTCTGTAAAGACTTATTTAAGCAATCAACCTTAATATTATATACACATAATAATACAGTGGGCATTTAACAAATTCTTTGAATGTACACTTTTAAGTATATAATACCACTTCACAAACTATATTGATAAAATAAGTTGCAGTAAATTGAGAAAACAATTTTCTTTTCTTTGTTTTAATAGTTTTGTATAATAATATTATATATTTGCTTTTGTTGTAGCACTAGGTTCTCTTCCAGTTACACCATAATTAACGTTTTACCAGTAGCTTTTTAAGAAGAACAAAAGATCACACAAATTCAGAATTCATGGGTTCCAAACTCCTTGGTTGACAGTCGAATTAAATCCGTATATAATATTACCTTAAGCCTAGATGAACGGTTGGTTTCGGACTTCCAACGAGCGGAAATAGAATGAGAACCGGAGCACGTCGGAGTAAACAACACGTACGGCAGTGGCGTGACGATGGCGGATGGTACGTCCAGCATGCGGTTGCGGCGTGCTTCCGGCAATTTACAGGGCGGCAGAGAAAAGTAGAGATTTAGGGTTTTCCGAATAAGAGGTCGTTCGTTGATATTTATACGAGATGGAAGGAAGCTATATGGAAGTTCCGTTTCCGCCGGTTCAAGAAAACGTAGTTTATTATGATTCTAATTTACTTTTAAGAAATGACAAAATTAGCCCTTTAACTTATATATATATATATATATATATATATATATTTTTTTTTTAACTATTTGATAGCTTGCACATTAAACCTTCTAGTTTAGCAATAAGTTTTACCCAGCTCTATACATTTAAAATGCTTAAGTAACATAACGGACTTTTTGTAATAAAAATTCTGAGGAACAAGGCAGCGGTCGCGCGGGCACCACACAAACGCTTACGGCTGGGTTTAGAAATCGTCAGTTTAACGGCTTCAGATACAGCAGAGATGCCAGTCGTTGTATTCCCGTCGGCTGTAGAGGTTATCCTTGATGGCAGGTGCGACGAATATTTAAGTTGATCGGAAGGGAAACAGGTGGTGCTTTCACGCAAGGAGGTAGAGCGACTGGTAGGGTTTCGCGAGCGGTTAAATAGTGTGTTAAACATCAGAGATAAGGACGATTTCGTTGGAGTAGATAAGGGATTTTAAAGCGTGGTTATCTGTTTCGATTAGGTTGAAGGCCAGTAAACGAAGAAACCAAATCATGTCTAGCGAAATTGATTTGTGGGTCGTGAACTTTGTTTCATGTTTCTATATATTTTAACTTATTTAATATTAGTTGGATAAATTTCAAAACAATCAGATCTTGAATTCAATTTGCAAATTTCTATAATATCCACAATTAATATACTTTTTATTATTCTTTATCATTTTCATTATAATACTATCTTAAGATTTAATATTATAATTTTTATATGAATAAATCGGGTTATTACAATTGTACCCCCTAAAAAAATTTCGTCCTCGAAATTGCAAAACAAAAACGAGAAAATTCAGATTTAATAGAGACACAACATATTAGATCGAATACCATACACTATAACATGACGTCTAATGAAACTTAATTATACTCAAAATTTCAAATATCATATTATGTTAAAATAAATTTCTTAACTCATATACAACTAATTAAATAAATAAACAAAAGACACAACAATTGCACGACAAAGTGAAAATCATATGACGAGGTCATATCACAGTATTAGGGGAGCATTAATTTACACAATAGAATTTTAGTAGCACACATACGTACCTGTAAATTCACGATTACGTTCGCGACCATAATCGTCAATTTACCTTACGAACATGTCCTAACCGTCTTTCCATTATGCATCTTAAAGACCTCGTTGAGTTTATGAAAAAAAATTGTGTGATGGCAGGCTAATTAAGAAACGATGTCAAAATCTTAAAAGTTCTTATTAACAGCAAACGTCACATACATTCAAATGAAGATAAATGGATTTTTCGAACGTCTAGACGCATACGTGGCAGCAAATTTGGAACCGAATGTAGACTGGTAAGTTAAGATTGTGATCCAAACAACTGTGTCGAACATTTGTCTTCAGTAGTCATTATCTTGATGTCTTCATTCGTAGAGCGTTCGGAACAATGATAGAAAAGCTTAACAAATAATGCTAGTGAAAGCCATAAAAAGGAGAGGTGCCTTTGGGTAATAATAGAAAAGACTCAACAAATAGATTGGAAATCACAAAACGATGAGCCAGAAGATTGATAAGAAATGTGAAGTCCTAACCCAACGTCTACCCATTATCTCACAATTCTGATTTTAAGGTTTAGGTTTTCTACAGGAAAGAGCCTTGGATCTGATACCATAACTGTAACACCCCAACCCGGAACAGGCTAACGTGTTACTATTACAGATATCAAATCAACGCCACAATCCAAAATACAACAAAAATTAATGCAACCTACGTCATATTATTAAACAAAATGAATTAACTTTTAGAAGCTTGAACTTCATTTTTATCTCTCATCACTAAATTCCCCGAATCCCGGATTACCTGAAAACAAAATAAGAAAAACAAAACAAGAAAACACGGCTGAGCCAAAAATTGCCTAGTAACGGAAAGAACAATAGTATAGGTAAGGACAGACGTAAGAGAATAAATATACGAACTTCAATTCAAACTCGAAACCAACCCTTTTTACCGAAACATATACTTAACAAAATTCGGATGTATGATCCGACACTTGGCCAGAACATGGTCAAACGCATGCGGAAATATATCAGAACTATAACAAAAACACCCAGAGCCAGAAACATATAACTTGTAACATATAATGTGTGACGTGTAACATAACGTGTAACATTTAACTGAACTATAATTAAATGCGAAACATAATCCGATACACGATCGGGACGTAATCTGAATATACTCAAATTTAATCAAATGCATATACACATATCAAAACGGACCAGAAATATAGCGAAACAAAATATAATTACTAAAATACACGACGATGATGTTAAAATAAATAGGTCGTGTAATACGGAAGCACCCAGAGCCTAAACAGAGGGGTACACAGCTAGCTAGTCCATGCACCAGGAGACGGTGTGGGTGGCGTGCACACATTGTTCCATCTCAAACAGAAGTCAGGAGTCAGGAGTCAGAGCTAAGATCGATCTATACGCCTCTAAGTGGCCGAGGTACTACATGAGTACTTTCAGAGACGCCGTGAACTTGGATTACGCACTGTCACGATAAGTGCCATGTCAGGAGTCAGGAGTCAGGAGTCGGAGCTAAGATCGATCTATACGCCCCTAAGTGGCCCTAATACTTCAAAAGTACTAGTTAGAGACGCCGTGAACTTTAATTACGCACTGTCACGATAAGTGCCATGTCGTTGACGCCCCAACGACAAGTCAGAAATTGCTCGGGTAACAGAGTACAAAAACTAAAATCGTATAACTAAAAATATTCAAACAGGAACATGCAATAATGAATTCAAAATATATATAACCTATTGCATGCTATAAAATTAATATAAACATCTCATACGAATAAACCGAACTAGATCTGTAACTGACAGATAACAAAAATCCGCACTACGAAGTGACGGACATCGAATATAAAATGGACTAGAACCAATACTATGAGTGAAGAAAAACAGAATCCGTACTACAAAGTAACGGAATATAAATAGTACTAAGAGGAAACAAAAACAGAAACCGTACTACGAAGTAACAAGAAACAGAATCCGTACTACAAACTAACGGACTATAATTAATACTAAAAATAGCAAAAACAGGAAACCGTACTACGAAGTAACCGAATATAATTTATACTATGAGTGACAGAAACCAGAATCCGTACTACGAAGTAACGGAATATAAATAATACTAAGAGAAAACAAAGACGGAAACCGTACCTTAAAAGCGGAATAGCGTTAACCGTAATAAACCGTAAGCTCGAATTAATCGTCACGAAATCCTACAATTTTACCGCATCTTAAATTATATTACCGATTAGTTAGGTAACGCAATTTGTGTGATCTTGTGGTTGTTTATACCGTAAAATATTAGTTGCATGAACCTTATTGTACCAAATAATGAATGTCTCTGTAAAGACTTATTTAAGCAATCAACCTTAATATTATATACACATAATAATACAGTGGGCATTTAACAAATTCTTTAACAAATTCTTTGAATGTACACTTTTAAGTATATAATACCACTTCACAAACTATATTGATAAAATAAGTTGCAGTAAATTGAGAAAACAATTTTCTTTTCTTTGTTTTAATAGTTTTGTATAATAATATTATATATTTGCTTTTGTTGTAGCACTAGGTTCTCTTCCAGTTACACCATAATTAACGTTTTACCAGTAGCTTTTTAAGAAGAACAAAAGATCACACAAATTCAGAATTCATGGGTTCCAAACTCCTTGGTTGACAGTCGAATTAAATCCGTATATAATATTACCTTAAGCCTAGATGAACGGTTGGTTTCGGACTTCCAACGAGCGGAAATAGAATGAGAACCGGAGCACGTCGGAGTAAACAACACGTACGGCAGTGGCGTGACGATGGCGGATGGTACGTCCAGCATGCGGTTGCGGCGTGCTTCCGGCAATTTACAGGGCGGCAGAGAAAAGTAGAGATTTAGGGTTTTCCGAATAAGAGGTCGTTCGTTGATATTTATACGAGATGGAAGGAAGCTATATGGAAGTTCCGTTTCCGCCGGTTCAAGAAAACGTAGTTTATTATGATTCTAATTTACTTTTAAGAAATGACAAAATTAGCCCTTTAACTTATATATATATATATATATATATATATATATATTTTTTTTTTAACTATTTGATAGCTTGCACATTAAACCTTCTAGTTTAGCAATAAGTTTTACCCAGCTCTATACATTTAAAATGCTTAAGTAACATAACGGACTTTTTGTAATAAAAATTCTGAGGAACAAGGCAGCGGTCGCGCGGGCACCACACAAACGCTTACGGCTGGGTTTAGAAATCGTCAGTTTAACGGCTTCAGATACAGCAGAGATGCCAGTCGTTGTATTCCCGTCGGCTGTAGAGGTTATCCTTGATGGCAGGTGCGACGAATATTTAAGTTGATTGGAAGGGAAACAGGTGGTGCTTTCACGCAAGGAGGTAGAGCGACTGGTAGGGTTTCGCGAGCGGTTAAATAGTGTGTTAAACATCAGAGATAAGGACGATTTCGTTGGAGTAGATAAGGGATTTTAAAGCGTGGTTATCTGTTTCGATTAGGTTGAAGGCCAGTAAACGAAGAAACCAAATCATGTCTAGCGAAATTGATTTGTGGGTCGTGAACTTTGTTTCATGTTTCTATATATTTTAACTTATTTAATATTAGTTGGATAAATTTCAAAACAATCAGATCTTGAATTCAATTTGCAAATTTCTATAATATCCACAATTAATATACTTTTTATTATTCTTTATCATTTTCATTATAATACTATCTTAAGATTTAATATTATAATTTTTATATGAATAAATCGGGTTATTACAATTGTACCCCCTAAAAAAATTTCGTCCTCGAAATTGCAAAACAAAAGCGAGAAAATTCAGATTTAATAGAGACACAACATATTAGATCGAATACCATACACTATAACATGACGTCTAATGAAACTTAATTATACTCAAAATTTCAAATATCATATTATGTTAAAATAAATTTCTTAACTCATATACAACTAATTAAATAAATAAACAAAAGACACAACAATTGCACGACAAAGTGAAAATCATATGACGAGGTCATATCAAAGTATTAGGGGAGCATTAATTTACACAATAGAATTTTAGTAGCACACATACGTACCTGTAAATTCACGATTACGTTCGCGACCATAATCGTCAATTTACCTTACGAACATGTCCTAACCGTCTTTCCATTATGCATCTTAAAGACCTCGTTGAGTTTATGAAAAAAAATTGTGTGATGGCAGGCTAATTAAGAAACGATGTCAAAATCTTAAAAGTTCTTATTAACAGCAAACGTCACATACATTCAAATGAAGATAAATGGATTTTTCGAACGTCTAGACGCATACGTGGCAGCAAATTTGGAACCGAATGTAGACTGGTAAGTTAAGATTGTGATCCAAACAACTGTGTCGAACATTTGTCTTCAGTAGTCATTATCTTGATGTCTTCATTCGTAGAGCGTTCGGAACAATGATAGAAAAGCTTAACAAATAATGCTAGTGAAAGCCATAAAAAGGAGAGGTGCCTTTGGGTAATAATAGAAAAGACTCAACAAATAGATTGGAAATCACAAAACGATGAGCCAGAAGATTGATAAGAAATGTGAAGTCCTAACCCAACGTCTACCCATTATCTCACAATTCTGATTTTAAGGTTTAGGTTTTCTACAGGAAAGAGCCTTGGATCTGATACCATAACTGTAACACCCCAACCCGGAACAGGCTAACGTGTTACTATTACAGATATCAAATCAACGCCACAATCCAAAATACAACAAAAATTAATGCAACCTACGTCATATTATTAAACAAAATGAATTAACTTTTAGAAGCTTGAACTTCATTTTTATCTCTCATCACTAAATTCCCCGAATCCCGGATTACCTGAAAACAAAATAAGAAAAACAAAACAAGAAAACACGGCTGAGCCAAAAATTGCCTAGTAACGGAAAGAACAATAGTATAGGTAAGGACAGACGTAAGAGAATAAATATACGAACTTCAATTCAAACTCGAAACCAACCCTTTTTACCGAAACATATACTTAACAAAATTCGGATGTATGATCCGACACTTGGCCAGAACATGGTCAAACGCATGCGGAAATATATCAGAACTATAACAAAAACACCCAGAGCCAGAAACATATAACTTGTAACATATAATGTGTGACGTGTAACATAACGTGTAACATTTAACTGAACTATAATTAAATGCGAAACATAATCCGATACACGATCGGGACGTAATCTGAATATACTCAAATTTAATCAAATGCATATACACATATCAAAACGGACCAGAAATATAGCGAAACAAAATATAATTACTAAAATACACGACGATGATGTTAAAATAAATAGGTCGTGTAATACGGAAGCACCCAGAGCCTAAACAGAGGGGTACACAGCTAGCTAGTCCATGCACCAGGAGACGGTGTGGGTGGCGTGCACACATTGTTCCATCTCAAACAGAAGTCAGGAGTCAGGAGTCAGAGCTAAGATCGATCTATACGCCTCTAAGTGGCCGAGGTACTACATGAGTACTTTCAGAGACGCCGTGAACTTGGATTACGCACTGTCACGATAAGTGCCATGTCAGGAGTCAGGAGTCAGGAGTCGGAGCTAAGATCGATCTATACGCCCCTAAGTGGCCCTAATACTTCAAAAGTACTAGTTAGAGACGCCGTGAACTTTAATTACGCACTGTCACGATAAGTGCCATGTCGTTGACGCCCCAACGACAAGTCAGAAATTGCTCGGGTAACAGAGTACAAAAACTAAAATCGTATAACTAAAAATATTCAAACAGGAACATGCAATAATGAATTCAAAATATATATAACCTATTGCATGCTATAAAATTAATATAAACATCTCATACGAATAAACCGAACTAGATCTGTAACTGACAGATAACAAAAATCCGCACTACGAAGTGACGGACATCGAATATAAAATGGACTAGAACCAATACTATGAGTGAAGAAAAACAGAATCCGTACTACAAAGTAACGGAATATAAATAGTACTAAGAGGAAACAAAAACAGAAACCGTACTACGAAGTAACAAGAAACAGAATCCGTACTACAAACTAACGGACTATAATTAATACTAAAAATAGCAAAAACAGGAAACCGTACTACGAAGTAACCGAATATAATTTATACTATGAGTGACAGAAACCAGAATCCGTACTACGAAGTAACGGAATATAAATAATACTAAGAGAAAACAAAGACGGAAACCGTACCTTAAAAGCGGAATAGCGTTAACCGAAATAAACCGTAAGCTCGAATTAATCGTCACGAAATCCTACAATTTTACCGCATCTTAAATTATATTACCGATTAGTTAGGTAACGCAATTTGTGTGATCTTGTGGTTGTTTATACCGTAAAATATTAGTTGCATGAACCTTATTGTACCAAATAATGAATGTCTCTGTAAAGACTTATTTAAGCAATCAACCTTAATATTATATACACATAATAATACAGTGGGCATTTAACAAATTCTTTGAATGTACACTTTTAAGTATATAATACCACTTCACAAACTATATTGATAAAATAAGTTGCAGTAAATTGAGAAAACAATTTTCTTTTCTTTGTTTTAATAGTTTTGTATAATAATATTATATATTTGCTTTTGTTGTAGCACTAGGTTCTCTTCCAGTTACACCATAATTAACGTTTTACCAGTAGCTTTTTAAGAAGAACAAAAGATCACACAAATTCAGAATTCATGGGTTCCAAACTCCTTGGTTGACAGTCGAATTAAATCCGTATATAATATTACCTTAAGCCTAGATGAACGGTTGGTTTCGGACTTCCAACGAGCGGAAATAGAATGAGAACCGGAGCACGTCGGAGTAAACAACACGTACGGCAGTGGCGTGACGATGGCGGATGGTACGTCCAGCATGCGGTTGCGGCGTGCTTCCGGCAATTTACAGGGCGGCAGAGAAAAGTAGAGATTTAGGGTTTTCCGAATAAGAGGTCGTTCGTTGATATTTATACGAGATGGAAGGAAGCTATATGGAAGTTCCGTTTCCGCCGGTTCAAGAAAACGTAGTTTATTATGATTCTAATTTACTTTTAAGAAATGACAAAATTAGCCCTTTAACTTATATATATATATATATATATATATATATTTTTTTTTTAACTATTTGATAGCTTGCACATTAAACCTTCTAGTTTAGCAATAAGTTTTACCCAGCTCTATACATTTAAAATGCTTAAGTAACATAACGGACTTTTTGTAATAAAAATTCTGAGGAACAAGGCAGCGGTCGCACGGGCACCACACAAACGCTTACGGCTGGGTTTAGAAATCGTCAGTTTAACGGCTTCAGATACAGCAGAGATGCCAGTCGTTGTATTCCCGTCGGCTGTAGAGGTTATCCTTGATGGCAGGTGCGACGAATATTTAAGTTGATCGGAAGGGAAACAGGTGGTGCTTTCACGCAAGGAGGTAGAGCGACTGGTAGGGTTTCGCGAGCGGTTAAATAGTGTGTTAAACATCAGAGATAAGGACGATTTCGTTGGAGTAGATAAGGGATTTTAAAGCGTGGTTATCTGTTTCGATTAGGTTGAAGGCCAGTAAACGAAGAAACCAAATCATGTCTAGCGAAATTGATTTGTGGGTCGTGAACTTTGTTTCATGTTTCTATATATTTTAACTTATTTAATATTAGTTGGATAAATTTCAAAACAATCAGATCTTGAATTCAATTTGCAAATTTCTATAATATCCACAATTAATATACTTTTTATTATTCTTTATCATTTTCATTATAATACTATCTTAAGATTTAATATTATAATTTTTATATGAATAAATCGGGTTATTACAATTACCATCTATCTTTAATAACCAAATTGTCTGTTATAATGAACATATCCTTTAATTTTGGATTATTTAATATAACTCAAAAATTAATAAACTTTTGTAAAAGATTAAAACTTTATTAACCTTTTTTTTAAAACAAACATAAATCATCCTTTCGAATTAATAAATCATCCTTTCGAATTAAAAAAAACAAAATTTATAAAAAACCCAACATCTCAAAAAACAAAAATGGCTATTAGCAGGAAGGCTACCATATATATTTTCTACATTAGTGTCATACAAAAAGCTTATAACTAAAAATATCTACAAAAACCAATCAATTAATCATACTAAGTAAAAGTCCTGCAAATAACAAGGCAATTAGCAAGATCTAAAAAAGGTGAGATATAGGTAAACCGTACACCTCTATCTTAAAGAATAAAAATGTTGCTTTCAGAGAGACCCAGAGTTTCAACAAAACAACAAAAGACTTAAAAAACTAGGTTTAAATTGTGACCAAACACCAAATCCAAGTGACAAGCATAATGTAACAACCACTTAAGGTCACCATGCCCTATACACTAGGCCACAAACAAAGGCATTCGCGCCTTCATCATCGACTTTAAGCATGCATTAAACACATATATACCACAACAACATCTAAACATTATTGAAATTAAAATGTGCATATAAATAAAACAAGCAAAAGAAAGCGGTTTCGATATCGAAACGAAACTAAACAAGAGTACATGCTAGACTACACGTAGTTCACACACGCATATACCATATAAGTATATAATTCTATAAGGCCGGTTGACCAAAACATCAAACTAAAAAGAAAACTTTTGTAACTTTGTCTAACAAAAGTATAAGCTATAGGAGTAACACAAACTGCAAATTTAGATGAATAACCAACCACCAAAATGGTATCTTCAGTGGATTTCTTGAAAAAAACTGCAAGATAAAGAAACCACGATATTTTGTTTAAACTCGTGTTAGTACTAAAATCTTGATCCTTATCGACTATTTCCTAATGTGGTAAGAAAAACGTGTGTATGGAAACATATAGTTACCTTAGGCTCGATAAGAGGTGGTGGCATTAGGTCAAAAACGCATTAGTTGTCGTCAGTACTTGATGACGATCCTTCTCCGTTCACAGGGATATATTTCAGCTTCTTTCCGGTTTCCTAATGAGGGTAAAGCTGTTACTTTTTAATACCGCTTTTATAAATAAGTTACAATGTGACTCGAGCGGGTGATCTTTTAGTGACGAAGCTTCCAGAAACTTCTTACTATTGCTATTAGCTAAACAAATATTTGATGGATAAATATCATTAATAAAACTATAAAAGAACCAACATACTTGCTCATTTAAGCAAAACGTCCCTTAACCTAGTTTTGGTGTATTAAAGTCCCTAAGCTTGTAAAAAAAGTAAAAAACAAAAACAAAAAAACAAACAAACAAAAACGTCCCCTAACACGAGTATAAAAACATGTATAATTTAGAGTGTATCGATTACCTTAGCTACCTGCAAAACATTTTTTGAAGCAGGTTTAGATGATCTATGAACCCTAGCTACCTGCAAAACATTATAAGACGGTGCAAGAGTTAGTGTTTAAACCAACAGAATTCAACATGCTGATCATGTAAATATACTTACATATTCAAGATCCACTTTGCAGTTAGGCTCCACCAGCATAATGGCTCCTTCTTCCGGACTGTTTGCATTTTTTGTTGCAAACAGAGATTGCAAGTAGAATGCAACTTGTTTGCATGACTTAAAGGACTCCTTCGACGGGCTGATAATATCAAGAAAGCAAGAATATTAGACACACAACAACAAAAATATACACGAGAAGATACATCTTACATAAAATTCTGTGATCATGTAACCTAGCAAGACATGTTTATACATTGTTAGCACATAACTTGTTATGTAACTTATTATTTACCAACTAAAAGCGCGAACTAATCAGTTTCCTATCACGCATCCAAACCCTTTAAACCACATTCTTTTAATAAAAATTCCAAGAGTTAGCGTTCATGTAAATGGTTTGATTACTAATATAATGTTTAGTTTTCTGTTTTATCGTACAACTCTCCGTCAAATCATACTGTAACATCCAACCCTCATACCAACCAATAATATCTGCTTTGCACGTCTAAACTTAAGGGTATATTACCCGCATGCCTTAGATTACTCTCACCCTAACGAACTTAACTAACCACGTATACAAGACACTAATTTTTTGAAGATATTTCATTGCTACCAACAATGAATAACACACAAAACTCAATAGAAAAAATAAGTTGACACGGGTAATATGGTCATTAGCAAAGTAACTTATACCAAACTAAAAACGCGCGCAAAACAAATTGATTTCATCTTACAACTCTCCATCAAATCATACCTAAACATCCGACCCTCTTACCAGCCAATAATATCTTATTTACTCATTAGAGCTAACGGGCATATTACCCATAGCTCTCATAGGTGGCCCCTCAACGTTTTAAAAATTATTCAACTACTAACGACAATGAAAGAAAAGTAAGGGTAAAATAGTCATTAAGCACCTGATAAATTCCCGACAATACAACGACGACCGTCTAGCCCGAGGGCTCAACGACAACAATACCTTCCAATTCACCGGCAACATCTTCGCGATGGATCCCGCATCAACAAACTTCCTCCGTCTCCGGTTACTTCCCCAACGCCCATCGAAACTCCTTATAACCCCCAGAAACTCTTCTTCCGCAATCATACCCACTGTCATCTTGTTTAATTCCGCGGCAAACACACCGTCACCATCGCGCGCCAAATATTTCAAATCAATCACATCACCCTGCACCTTAATTACCCTCAAACTCATTCCCATTTTCTGCTTTCCACTTCCGTTTCCTCTTCGGACGGTCACCCACCGGCGGCTCCGGCAGAGCCGCCGGCGGCGCCGCCGTGTCACCGCCGGCGATTGATTTATGAATCGAATTTAAAATCGATTCGTTTTCCGCCACCTTCGCGACGTCGTCATCATCGGAATCGGAGTCGGAAGGTCGGCGCCGGTGAGAGAATGCGAATATTCGGCGAGGACTGTTGGTGGAGGTGAAGATTGGACACGTAGGCTTGTGGCTGGACTTGATGACGTTGGTTGTGACGTCATTTTCCGGTGGGTCAGAAGGTTCGTCGGTGGTGGACAGAGAAAGCGAGTAGAGCTCCGATGAGTCAATTGATTCATGTCTACACTCACAAGCGAGTTGAAATCCAACTTCGAGTTGCTACACTCGCCGGAACCACCGATCGGCGGTTGATTTCCGGAGCTTTTATCAATCGGCATTGTTCGATTTTGTGCCGGTGAGATGGAGGTGTGTGTTTATGAGGTGGGTATTGATCGGAATTGGATATAATGAAGGAGGAATTGAGTTAAGAGTCGCCGGAGGAAAATGTAAATGTAAATGTGAAGAAGACGAGAGTTTATATAACGGATGTCTTTTTCAGCAGGATTTTCATGTTTTTGAATTACTTTTTTTTGGTTTTATTTTTGTTAATGTAATAATGTAATACTATTGATATCAAAAACATTAAATTCAGGTATCTAGACGAGCGCGCGCACACACTTAATACAGTCAAATACATACCATTAACATATCATATAAGATGTGTAATATTATATAGATATCGATGTGAAAATGATACGGGTTTATATGCGTATGTGTAACTTTATTGAAACTAACTGTTATGACTGTGTTGTGTAAGAAATCATTCGGACCATGTAGTGTAAAAGTTTGTTTTATATAGCGTGTATAAACATGATAGTTGTGGTTTGCAAAAGTTTTCTGGCTGTAGTATAACCTTATAGTTATACGACACGGATGATATTAGGTGCGTACTTTGATACAGATTTAAGGTGGTGTATGTATTGAATGATCTTTTTACAAATTTATTAGTTTTAAACATAGAAAAAAGGATTTATAGTTAAATAAGATAAATCTCACACCTCTTACAATGTATTTTCTCGGTGGATGGTGGCTGGTTTGGGGAAGAGTAGGCTTGATTTGGTGCGTATGATGGTGATCGGCAGCTTGCATGTGTGCCGGAGCTATTGTCGAGACGAGCAGAAGATGAAGAGCTTGCCACGTCATAAGATATGCCATGTATGTGCCAAGGTCCACGTCAGATCAAATATAACGTGTTAATTTTTTTAAACCGAGATCCAATATAAAAATAGTTTAAAAGTAAGGGCCGGTGGTATGAATACTCTCAGTTGAGATTATCAAAACTAAGAGGATTTGATTAATTAGGAAAGAATCCATATGACATCTAGGAGTTATTTTATGTGGAGATCTTAGAATGATGTCATGTGAAAAATAGTTAGGGTATAAATTAATAGACGAATAGAGTAGTAAGATAATATTTTTCCTTTTTTGTTTTCATTTTTCATTTTGTTCTTGTTTTTCCATTTTTAGTATTTTAATTAATTAATTTTTAATAATAATAAAATAAAACAAAAAATAATTAATTATTTTTAGATAAATAATAAAGAAACAATGAAATGAACATGTCTAGATATCCTTTTATGTAAACTATGATTTTATATTTTTTAGGGTTTTTCTTTTCGGGTTGCTATAGGGAATTTCGGTATTGTGCTGATACTGTAACGGCGTAACGTGTGGATTGAATACCTCTAGTTTTCATTAAAACATAAACTTAAACCAAAATTATAATGTATAGAATTAAAATGTGTGACGGGTTGGACATAACCCTTATCCATTGACATATTATGCACCATGGTAAAGTTTGAAACTTCAATACATTAACATAAAAGAATTTTTGTTTGCAAAATGAGTTAAGCATGAATTTATGATACACTTTATAAAAGAAATGAGGGAAAGGCGTACGTGAAAGTCTTTCAATGGAAAAGGAAAGGAAAATGTCTAAATGAGAGAAGTAATCATTATAGTGGCTTGAATGCATCATCTACGCATCCTAAGACTGGATGTTCGGGGAGGCGCCATGTCACCTCACCAGCTTATTAAACCACAACAAACCCGACGCCACCCCCCCCCCCCCTCAACACACACGTCCGTCGTCATCAAGGTAAAGCCCACGTGGGTTCAAAAGTTGGGTCAAAAATGTATCTAGGCTAATCACATCATAAGTAAATTCATTATTCAGAAAACACTCATTTCATAAGACACATGATTTTCATACACTATAAAGAAAAAGATAAAAGAAAAAAAAATGCAGTACTCAAAAAGGGTGTATGATTGATAAAAATGATATACACGAAACCACACTCTCTTTCATAATTTATTTGTAATAGCTGATAGATAAAAACGTCCTAAACGTGCATAGTCGTCAACACTTTTAGCATCTATCTTTAATAACTAAATTGTTTGTTATAATGTACTTAATTTTTTTTATTTTGGATTATTTAATATAACTCATAAACTACTAAACTTTTGTAAAAGATAAAAACTTTTTTAAAAGAAACATGTTTCATTCTTTCAAATAAAAAAAAACATAATTAATATAAACTAAATAAAAAATTTATTAAAAACCTAACAGTGTATGAAGCCTATGAAACCGCATAAACGAAACATAAGGGTTAAAAAAAGACTTAACAAATATATGTACCAGTAAATGTCAAATAAGCTGTGACCAAACACCAAATTCCAAGTGATGAGGATCATGTAACCATCACTAAAGGTCACCATGCCCTACATTAGGCCACAAACAAAGGCATTCACACCTTCATCATCAACTTTAAGCATGCATTAAACACATATATACGAGAACATCTAAACATTAACGGAATTAAAATGTGCATATAAATAAAACAAGCAAAAGAAAGCGGTTTAGGTATTGAAACGAAACTAAACAAAGATAAACATGCTAGCCTACATGTAGTTCACACATGCATATACCATATAAGTATATAATTCTATAAGGCCTAACCACAAACAGCTGACAAAAACATCAAACTAAAAAGAAAACTCCTTTAAGTTTGTCCAGCAAAAGTATGATCTGCTTGCAAGCTATAGGAGTAACACAAACTGCACATTCAGATATATAACCAACCACCAAAAGGGTATCTTCAATTGATTTCTTGAAATAAAACTGCAAAATAAAGAAACCGCGATATTTTGTTTAAACTCGTGTTAGTACTAACTACTAAGATCTTGATCCGTATCGATTATTTTCCAAATATGGTAAGATAAACGTGCGTATGGATACATACAGTTTACCTTAGGTTTGAAAAGAGGTGGTGGCATTAGGTCAAAAACGCATCATTGGTCGGCACGCTGAGTCAACCAGGCCGAAGAAGCATATTGCATTTTGGACAAATGAAACCATATGAACCTGGAATCGTGTCTGGGTCAACTGGTTTACGGATGAACTCAGCAAGACACAAGAAACATCTTGTCTTCAAGTTCCCGGTCATCTCGGAATTGTTTTTTGGTCCCCTTGATGACGATCCTTCTCCATTCACGGGGGCGTATTTCAGCTCAATACACTTCGTTCTGGTTTCCTGATGAGGGTAAAATTGTTACTTTTTTAATACGGTTTGTATAAAACTTTTTACTATAGCTGTTAGCTAAACAAATATTTGATGGATAAATATCATTAAAAAAAAAAAAACCAGACATACTTGCTTTTAAGCAAAAAGTCCCTTAAGCTAGTTTTGATCATGTAAATAACTAAATATGTAATATATACTTACAGATTCAGGATCCCTTTGGCGGTCAGGCTCCACCAGCATAATGGCTCCTTCTTCCGGACAGTTCGCAATGTTTGTTACAAAAAGAGATTGCAAGTAGAATGCAACCTCCTTGCATGACTTAAAGGACTCCTTCGACGGGCTGATAATATCAAGAAAGCAAGAACATTAGGCACACAACAACAAAAATATACAGAAGAAGATACATCAGTCATACATATAATTATGTGATCATGTAACCTAGCAAGACATGCTTATACATTGTTAACACATAACTTGTTAGGTAACTTATTATTTACCAACTAAAAGCGCGAATTAATCAGTTTCCTATCCCGCATCCAAACCCTTTAAAACACATCTTTTAATAAACATTCCAAGTTAGCCTTCATGTAAACGATTAGATTACTAGCATAATGTTTAGTTTTTTGTTTCATCGTACAACTCTCCGTCAAATCATTCTGTAACATCCATCCCTCAAACAACCAATAATATCTGCTTTGCACGTCTGAACTCAAGGGTATATAAATTTTACCTGCAAGCCCTAGATTACTCTCACCCAAACGGATTTCAAGGGTATATAAATATTACCCGCAAGCCCTAGATTACTCTCACCCAAGCGGATTTAACTAAACATGTATACAAGACACTAGATTTTCAAAAATATTTCATTGCTACCAACAATGAATAACACACAAAACTCAATAGAAAACATAAGTTGACAAGGAAAGGCAATATGGTCATTACCAAAGTAACTTATTGTTTACCAAACTAAAAACGCGCGCAAAACAATTGATTTCATCTTACAACTTTCCATGAAATCATACTTAAACATCCGACCCTCTTACCAACCAACAACCAATAATATCTGTTACTTTATCCATCCCCCATCAAAGCTAACGAGCATATTACCCATAGCCCCCATAGTGTCCCCTCAACATTTTAAAAAATATTCAACTATTAACAACAATGAATGAAAAGTAAGGGTAAAATAGTCATTAACCACCTGATAAATTCCCGACAATACAGCGACAACTGTCTAGCCCGAGGGCGCAACGACAACAATACCTTCCAACTCACCGGCAACACCTTCACGATCAATCCCACATCAACAAACTTCCTCTGTCTCCGGTTACTACCCCAACGCCCATCGAAACTCTTAATAACCCCCAGAAACTCTTCTTCCGCAACCATACCCTCTGTCCTCTTGTTTAATTCAGCGGCAAACACACCGTCACCATCACGCGCCAAATATTTCAAATCAATCATATCACCCTGCACCTTAATTACCCCCAAACCCTCAAACTCATTCCCATTTTCCGGTTTCCGCTTCCTCTTCGGACGGTCACCCACCAGCGGCTCCGGCAGCCCTGCCGCCGGCGCCGCCGTGTCACCACCGGCGATTGATTTATGAATCGAATTTAAAATCGATTCGTTTTCCGCCACCTTCGCGACGTCGTCATCATCGGAATCGGAGTCGGACGGTGGTCGCCAGTGAAAGAATGCGAATATTCGGCGAGGACTGTTGGTGGAGGTGAAGATTGGACACGTAGGCTTGTGGCTGGACTTGATGACGTTGGTTGTGACGTCATTTTCCGTTGGGTCAAAAGGTTCGTCGGTGGTAGACAGAGAAAGCGAGTAGAGCTCCGATTGAGTGAATTGATTCATGTCTACACTCACAAGCGAGTTGAAATCCAACGTCGCGTTGCTACACTCGCCGGAACCACCGATCGGCGGTTGATTTCCGGAGCTTTTATCGATCGGCATTGTCGGTGAGTTGGAGGTGTGTGTTTGTGAGATGGGCATCGATCGGAATTGGTTATAATGAAGGAGAAATTTAGTTGAGAGTCGCCGGAGTGAGTTCGCCGGAGAAAATGGAGTGTTCGCCGGAGGAAAATGTAAATGTAAAAAGGACGAGAGTTTATATAACAGATGTCTTTTTCAGCAGGATTTTCATGTTTTTGAACTACTTTTTTCTTAGTTTTATATTTGTTAATAATGTAATAATACTTTTTAGTTTTATTTTTGTTAATGTAATAATATTGATATAAAAGACATTAAATTCAGGTATCTAGACGGACACATACACTTAATACAAATATACAATTACTCTATTACACACCATTAACATGTCTTATAAGATGTGTAATAGTATATCGATATTGAAGAAACACTAACCGGACCCCGGACAGATTACTGGTAACCTGGGGGTTGGATAGCTGTTTCCCACGAGGGGTTAGACCCTTGGAAGATGGTTCTTCTGATAACCTGCAAAACAGACACCGTGAGCTCGTCACTGAGAAGGGGGGGGTTCCTCCTTGTGACCACCCTCCGGCGTGAGAATCAGACTAGATTGCTCTTTAAATATAAAAGTATATTAATAGATTGCTAGAGCAGATATCAGGTATATTATTATGATAATATGATAATGTAATGTGTCGATGATCATACCATTTGGGGTATTTATAGCCGAAGGTAGGTTTCCAAGGAGGTATGGCCGGCTGCAACAGTGTTCCTGTTCATCAACAGTAGCCTACGCACGTGCCCTGCTGGTAGTTGGTGGGTAGGCAGCGGCTGATAGTGACCAGGCCTGCTGTATACTGTTCCCTTTCCACCAACTGCCGGCTACGCACGTGATATGACAGTAGTTGGTGAGTAGGCAGCGGCTAATAGTGATACAGTACAGGAGCATGCTGCTCGCCATGCTGTATCAGTGAGCTGTCGTATCTCTGATCAGATCTTTCGCCCATACCTCGTCAGGTACAGTAAAAGGTCCTTCAGTATACAGACTGGCTTATTTGGGCGGGAGTATTCCCCCTCCCGCCTCTGTGCGGGATTGCTCCCGGCTTTGCTCATTCCTTCAGGTGACACTGAATGATCGAGAGCTAAGTACCTAGTGCGTGTAGCCATGCTGCGCGGGTGGCCTTCCCTCATGGCTTGTATCCGAGGCTGCGGGAACAGGCGGAGTCCTTCACCATGGGAGGCATTTCCTGCGGGAACAGCTTGCGTACTGCGCGTAAGGACGTCACGTCTCTGAGCATGGTTGGTCCTGCGGATCCAGTTGGTTTTTGCGCAGACGTCCCTGTTTAAGGTGAGTCTTGCGGGACCAAATGGGCTCTACTGGGACCTACCTCTTCAAGTCCCCCCAGTCCAATGTTCTTCTCATGCGTGTTTAATAAAGTGAGGTGAACTTTTGGACTTTGAGCAAAGGGTTTTGAAAAGGGTTTTGTAAGGTTTTCCATGGGGATTCTTTCCGCGGAAGTCCTTGTCACTTGCAGAAATGCCCGAGTTTCCTGCTTGGTCTTTGGGTATGATGCGGGTAGGTCTGTAACCTCCTCGCAAGTCAGGAGCATTGAGTCCCAGTTGTATGGATTTTCCATGAGGTTTTGGTAGTTTTGAACATAGTGATCAATTATGTTAAGACCACCAATTCCATCCTGGAGCTTCAAACAACGTAGTTCTCGACGTTCCCGCTATGCGGGGATGTTATTTCCGTTTCCGCTAGCATTGCCCAGAAGATCCTTCTTGGTTTCAATTCCCAGCGGAGCACTAGGTATGTGAAGGGTTTTGCCTTGACACTGTACCTGCGCTCGTCTTACGGTTACTTTACTTCCAAGGTATTCCTGGCGTCAATTCCCTGCGGGTGCTAGGTATGTGGAGGGGTTTGCCTTTACACTGTACCCGCACTCGTCTTGTAGTTACTTGGTTGCCGAAGAATACTTGGCTTCAATTCCCTGCGGGTCCCACGGATGGCGCCAATGAAGAAACACTAACCGGACCCCGGACAGATTACTGGTAACCTGGGGGTTGGATAGCTGTTTCCCACGAGGGGTTAGACCCTTGGAAGATGGTTCTTCTGATAACCTGCAAAACAGACACCGTGAGCTCGTCACTGAGAAGGGGGGGTTCCTCCTTGTGACCACCCTCCGGCGTGAGAATCAGACTAGATTGCTCTTTAAATATAAAAGTATATTAAGAGATTGCTAGAGCAGATATCAGGTATATTATTATGATAATATGATAATGTAATGTGTCGATGATCATACCATTTGGGCTATTTATAGCCGAAGGTAGGTTTCCAAGGAGGTATGGCCGGCTGCAACAGTGTTCCTGTTCATCAACAGTAGCCTACGCACGTGCCCTGCTGGTAGTTGGTGGGTAGGCAGCGGCTGATAGTGACCAGGCCTGCTGTATACTGTTCCCTTTCCACCAACTGCCGGCTACGCACGTGGTATGACAGTAGTTGGTGAGTAGGCAGCGGCTAATAGTGATACAGTACAGGAGCATGCTGCTCGCCATGCTGTATCAGTGAGCTGTCGTATCTCTGATCAGATCTTTCGCCCATACCTCGTCAGGTACAGTAAAAGGTCCTTCAGTATACAGACTGGCTTATTTGGGCGGGAGTATTCCCCCTCCCGCCTCTGTGCGGGATTGCTCCCGGCTTTGCTCATTCCTTCAGGTGACACTGAATGATCGAGAGCTAAGTACCTAGTGCGTGTAGCCATGCTGCGCGGGTGGCCTTCCCTCATGGCTTGTATCCGAGGCTGCGGGAACAGGCGGAGTCCTTCACCATGGGAGGCATTTCCTGCGGGAACAGCTTGCGTACTGCGCGTAAGGACGTCACGTCTCTGAGCATGGTTGGTCCTGCGGATCCAGTTGGTTTTTGCGCAGACGTCCCTGTTTAAGGTGAGTCTTGCGGGACCAAATGGGCTCTACTGGGACCTACCTCTTCAGATATGATATGGGATGCCTAACCGCCATGGACCGTTTGATATGGTGGAAATGATACGAGTTTATACGAGTATGTATCATTTTATTGAAACTGATTGTTATGACGGTGGTGTGGTGTGTAAGAAGGCATACGAATCATATTATATAAAAGTTTGTTTTATAGCGTGTATAATATGAAACGAGGTTGTGGTTTGCAAAAATTATGTTGGTTGTACTGTAATCTTATACAATCATACGACACACGTATGATATTATGTATGTACTTTGGTACGGATTTGAGA
>NW_027499550.1:0-104520 GCF_021521415.1 Bidens hawaiensis | reverse complement strand
CCACTGAATTATATCAATCAACAATCAACAAAACACTACGGTTGATCCTACCGCAATCAAACTCTAAACACAAATCAAATAATCAAACAAGCTACAATCAATCAAAATTATTTAACCAATCGAAGCAAGAGGTTTATGATTATAATTAATTAAAAATCACAGCCACTAAACACAACCTAATTCAGTAATAAACCAAACTCTTAATAGAAAACCAAGTCATATTGATCAAACAATCCACTAAACTCATTAAAACCTAACAATAATCATCTATCTTAGGTAGAACTAACAAGTTTAGCCTCTCATGATTCTTGGACAACAGGTTATAACTCAATGTAAACACCATATTAATCATCACAAACATCATTAAAATCATTCAACAATCAATGATAATCAATAACTACTCAAACCCTAACTCAATTGCAAAATAATTCATGTTTAAAGATCAAATCATAAGAGTTATGAACCTTGAACAAGAACACGAAGTTTATGGAATGTTTACTATAGATTATGGTTGAGATTATTGGTGAATATTAACCCTTGCTACTTTCCAAAACCATCCTAATGATCTTATTCTTCCATTGGCTCAACAAACTTGCAAAAATTATTTTTTTCCTTGTGTTGGCTGCTGCTGTTTTCCGATCGGCAGGTTGTAACGGGTTGTTGGTTTGAGTTTGTATATTATAATTGTTTGTTGATGTTGAGCTACTGCCGTTGATTTATTTCCAGCCACACAGACAACAAAATCACTTTCTTGTCTCCTTAACACAAACCAATCTAGCCGATCACACACAAACAACTTTATTTCTTTTTCTTTTCTGCCAATTCTGATCGCAAACAGGTAGGGCATTAGGGTTTTTTCTTTAGTTTATCTTATATTAATATAGCATGCATGAAAGGCTTGGTTCTTGTGGGCTTGGGTCGGGCCTTGAGTTTACTCTTCCAAAACTTGATCATAAAGCCTCTTATGTCTTCCAAAACCCGATCATTTTTCTCTTTTAAAACTCGTAACCTACAACAATTTAATAAACTTTGTAAGAACATGTTAAAACAAGTTAAAAATCATTATTTATTATATAATTAAGCAATTAAAATATGATAAAAAGGTACGGAAAATAAGTGTGTTTTACAACACATCAATACATAAGTACATGCCTTGATTCTTACTTTCATACTTTCTTACTTTTATTCTTTCGTTCTTTCTTGTTTTAGCTTACTCATACATATATTACTATCTCTATGTTTTAAAGAGCATTTCATCCTACATACATCGGATATTATTAGGTTCCAGTGCACTTTCATCCTCGAATATTATTTGTGTATGGTGTCCTTCATCCTCGGATATTATTAGGGTCTGGTGTCCATCATCCTCGGATATTATTAGGGTCTGGTGCCCTTCATCCTCGAATATTATTAGGATCTGGTGGCCTTCTTTCCATACAACCATACATACATCTAATTATGTATTTGTATATATTTTGTATATATTTTATACATGCTTTCATACATACTATTAAGCATTTCTATATCATTCATCAAACATTCACATATCATACACTTACCGCTTAAGGTATGTGTACTAACTACTCACATCGAGTATGCACTAGCCCCGAAAACATAACAAGGAAATGGGGCTAGAAACTCACATGTGTCATGCTCCTTTCTGAGTTAACTATAACACCCCTTCTTAGCTGTGGCTAGCTGTGTAATAATTATAAATATTAATTAACTACTTTTAACTATATAATACTTCTTGGTTAGTGAAACCCTCAACAAACGGGGGGTCTGGGAGCAGTGCCCCTTGCAACGGGGTTCTAGGGGCGACAACCCCATGTTGGTTCAAGAGATAGAACCCTTGGCTGGGGTCGATTCGATTAACATGTCTTTATTAAAAATTCAACAGAAAACTGAAGTTTAAACCAATTGAGACGAGTTTCATTCTAATCGAATCGAGTTTTTATTCTAATTGAATCGAGTTTAAGTTTGATTTGATTCGTTTCAATTTGATTCGTTTCGTTTAATTTATATCCGATTCATTTTTTTTATTCGATTCGTTCCAGTTATGCCAATGTGCTGATAAAACGAGTTCTAGGCTATAACAGCTTCGTTTTCTTACTTTAACACGGTATGCCGAACGTCACTTGTTTGTCCCGTTCATTCCAAACAACTTTTTTACGTCCAGGTTTACATTTTTCTTACATAATAAGGCTACGATTTGCCTTAATATCAAATCCTGGGGCAAACCTACCTCAAAAACTTAACCTTTAACCTAAAACGTACCTTTTTGGTTCGGTTTTGATTCAGCTCAAATTCATCACGGGAATCTAGACGTGTTTCTAGCTTGAGGTGGATGCTTCGAACGCAAACTCTAACATTTCCTTCAACTTGGATCTATGTTCGAATAGGATGAGAGTGTTTGTGTGTGTTTTGAGTGTGTATGTTGGCAAAAAAGGATGGAAATGAGGGTTTTAGGGGTTTTGGGAGGTTTATGGTGCTTATATAGGATACGCCCAATGGACCTTAGGGCCCATAACCCATTCCCCTAATTCATCTTTTATTTTCCAATAGCTCACTTAACTTATTATTATTCAACATAATCAAATAATAACACACAATTAAATAAATAAAACTCTTTTATTTATTATTCGAAAAGTAGGATGTTACAAAAGAGCCATAAACAAATATCTCAATAATGACTCTATAAGTATTTAATCATACATAATATTTAATACCGATATAAATTCTCAACTTCCTTTTGGTCTCATCTTTGTGCAATATGGTGGATTACTTTCAGCATATATCGCACAACCAATAAAAATATGATGAGAAATGGTTGGTTGTTTGACCAAAAACTAATTGTAATGTGAGGAAACGCTATAATTTATTGGCTTGATGTGAATTAGTTTTAAATCATGTAAAACCATATATACTCAAATGCAAACTATGAACCTTTGCTCTCTTGATAATTGCCTTTAATAATTCGTGTTAGAACATAACCTCTATGAATTTCAACTCGTCTTCCAATGATCGTTAAGTTATATTACCAAAACAAATACTATAATCTAAAATAATGTGCTTGTTATCTCATTAGCTAAGCTAAAATTCTCACAAACTTCAAGTTTTGAATTTGATAACCATATAGATGATGCATCGCTTTAAAACACTAAATGATATCAACTTGGGATATTCATATCCTTTATAATTTTCAGAATGCTTAGGGATTCACACCATACTTTAGTTGGTAATATGTAATTTTTTTAGAGCAAACTTTGCATGCTTAAGTGTCATAAAGAATTTTTCGGTTTCTTCAATATATTTCACATCATCGACTCGATGTGGTTTAACCGGTCATGCCATTAGATAATCTTGATGTATAAGCTTCAAGTTTATGATCGTATATGTATTATGCATCTTGTATAAGACTATAAATAAGAGAGAACATTGTATTACCGTTTCAAACGACCCTGTTATATAAATTTATATATTTTCATATTTTGTTCTCATGTAAAATCATTATCTTCGCCACTTCCGGTTGCCGATCTCATTATTAATAAGAATCTCATTTAAAATTCCGATGGCCAATCTCACATGTCCGTCATTACCATTTGCTCAAATATGTGTATGACCACGAAATATATAAATTGATCAGTGAACAATCGCATTCACCTTAGGGAGTGCAGTAGAACCAAACATGCTCCATACTTTTCATTACTAACTCTAACACATGGATGTGAAGTCATTATAAACTATCATGCCTTTTCAATTTGTTCCGACTTTAGGAGCATATTTAAGACACGGAAAACACAAGTTCTTTTATCAAAATTTCCAAATAAATAATCTAGTCTTCTCGATATACAAAATGAGAAATAGCTACATGACTTAGTCATTTAATATTCGTAGGTCATATATCTTACGAAATTCTTTAAACCAATAATGAGATATATGTAGTATAATATTTCATGTATCTTATTAAAGCATATTTGTTGTATTTCATAAAATTAATATTATAACATAGCTTTTCTCTTATATATGATTCATTCAAATGTCTTTATAAAGAAATTATGACATCTAGAATGTAGCGTATAAAATGGTGTCAGATATCAAAATGTAAGACATCATCGTACGTTTAGTATAAAACAAGTTATGATAAAGAAAATCCTATAACATATGATGCTTGTGTAATATAGAAAAGTTATGATAAAGAAAATCCTATGATATGATGCTTCTTTCATAAGTCATAAGCAAATATACATAGCACACATCATGCACACAAACTAAAAAAACTACAAGCTCAAAATAATATTTGTATATCTAAATACGTTAAAGTTTGTGTATGCATATATAATAACTAAATTTGATGTGAAGTTGAACCGATCATAACAACAATAGAGAAAAATATAAATAACTGTAACTTTGAGTCAAACTTTACTCCAACTCTAATATTTATAATTGAGTCAACCACTCTTATAGAGGTATGGTAGCGAAAGGCTCTAAATACCCATGAAATAGTATCCGCGGATCACCCAGGACATCCTTAGAAGTCATCTGAGGATCATCTTCATCACCCGTATAAACACAGGAAAGGATATGCATCACGAATGTACTAACAGCTATAAAGGGTAACAGGTTACCCACATGTGCGGAAGGTTTCCAAACGCGGAAAGGTGAGAGGCTGACATCAGCAGAACAACTGTAACTAACTTCCTTCTAAATGGATAATAAGAATATTCTTTTGCGAAGGACACGTAACAAAGTAGCCAATCAGAGGAGGAAAACTGGAAAGGTTGTTATAACCGTGCACATGGCCAGTTGTCGTATCCAATCAAATGCCGACACGTGCCCATTTATTTAGAGAGAATGTCTTCTAGAAGAGGACAGTTGTACTGATAATATTCCTTGAACCACCGGCTATAAATGATCACTTCATCATCATGAGGTATACATTCACACTTCACATATTATATCATCACTTAAGAACTTTCTCTTTCTACAACAACTGTACTTATTCTCACACCGAAGGGTGGTTACGGGAAGACCCTCGATCTTGTCCATCCCGTAGCGAGCTCACTGTGTTCTGTGTTGCAAGTAACCATCGTCGGACTGTTTAATACTACTGTTAACCTAGTTACCATATCTCAATCCGTACCCGGTGGAATCATCGGTCTAGCCTATTCGGTTTTAGATCCGTGCTTCTTTATTGGTACCATCCGTGTTTTTGCTAGAACTTCAAACTTTCTGATTGTTTCGTTAACATGAGTCAATCTCAACAATTTTTGGTGGAAACTTCGGTGGTAACAAGACGTTCTACTGGACCTACTTCTAGCGATTTGTGATGTGTGACAACTGAGACTCGTCGGATTTGTCAAATTCAAGATCTGGAAGTTCTCCTCTAGTGAGGTTTGTTCGTCAGAATCTCCTATCTGAAAAAGTTCAAACTCTAGAAGAATGGTTGTAGATACAGCAAGAGAGAGTTATGACTGAGTATGAGCGTATACTGTGTGAACAGAGAGTTCGCACGAGTACTTTAACGTATGAAGACGACCCACCTGTGTCTCCATCTCCTCCGTCAACAGTTCGTCGGAGTCAACTCCAAGATAGTGTCAGAACTATAGTTTATTCTGATGAGGAGGAAGAAGATAGAGGTCGTGACAGAGGTCGTCCGGTTATTCGGAGTATCTCCCGATGCGTCTAGAAGCTGGAGAGATCCTTTATATCACCGTAATGAGGCTAGTTATTTCAGTGAAGACAACCAAGCTTATGGTAGGGAAGAAACTTGTCGCCCGCGTGCGGTGGTCTGACATACTGAATATTGTAGTGATGCGGAAGAAGATTTTACAAAGCCTTCTCGACCCGCAATGTTTACGGAGAAGTCAAAATTCATTACGCAGATTGCTACAGCCCCATTACGCGGAAACAGGGAGAACTTTGGGACTTGAAAGTCATAAACAGGCAGTGAGGGTGGAATTCAAGAATACACAGTTGAATAGGCCTGCGCGGGGGTGAATTTGGTCTTGAATCCAGTCTCCTGCAGAAACTTCTAAGCAGCCAGATGCAAGATCGTTGATTGGGAACAAGGACAAGGATCACAATAAGGGTCAGGATAGTAACAAGTGGACCACGTTGACAAAACTCCATCAGAAATCTAACTACAAAGAATGTGGACTTTAAAAAGACACATCCAATTGTGCGAAAAGCACATTTGAATCCTAATAATAAATGTTTTTTTCACAATGATATAGGTTATCACACTGATGACTACGTAGAACTGAAATTAAGCAAGCAATTAAATCCGGAATACTGAAACACTTGTTAAAAAATGTTAGACAATGGGCCCACAAACCACCCGCACAACTAAACGCTGGTCCGCCGAAAAAGTAAGTGAAGGATTTGAATTTTCACATGATCCAAGGAGGAAAACTCTACGGATAAAAAAGACAAGAGATGGAGTGTGATAATTGGAAGAGCGAACCAGTGGTATTTCCAAGAATACGTCTTCTTCTATACAAGAAGCACGTCGGCCGCCATGTAAGAACAATGCTTTGAATAGCTGGATGAAGAAGATAAGGCGAGTTTGAAACCTATTCACGCGCCAGTGACTGGTTTTGGTTATGAAGTGATGCACCCGCGTGATTTTATTTCTTTTCTAGTTACGCTTAGTGATGGAATTCATTCGCGAAATGAAGATGTAGAATTTTTGGTACTTTCTGCAAGATCGAAACACGATATAATTCTGGGTCGAGAAGCTGTTGGAGACTTCAATGCTAACCCATCTACCGCACATGGATCAAAAGCATTGAGGAGGATCAAATGTTGTGGGATATTGAGGAAACATTTCAAACTTTGAAAAGAATTAACACGAAACTCAATCCCAACAAGTGTTCATTTGGGATGGAAGAGGGTAAATTTTTGGGCGTGATAGTCACAAGCGTGGGCTTCAAAGCTAATCCTGATAAAGTCCAGGCGATCACTCGCATGCCTTCACCATCTTCTCTTAAAGAGGTACAAACATTGAATGGAATATTGGTAGCCTTGAACAGGTTTTTGGCCAATCATGCGTCCAAGCCATTCCCCTTTGTGTCAACGCTTCACAATTGTTGACTTTAAATGGACTACAGAAGCTGAACAAGTGTTTTTAGAGGTGAAAAAAATGTACAATGGAGTTGCCAACATTGTTTGCACCACAAGCAGTAGAACAATTGACCTTGTATCTTTCAACATAAGATAATCCATTGGTGCAGTGTTATTGATGGACATGAAAAGTGTTCAAACACCGATTTATTATATCAGCAGAACATCAGCGAATGCTGAAACTAGGTATTCTATTCTTGAAAAATTGGTTTTAGCTTAGGTTTATGTGGTAAGACGCCTCCGCAGATACTTTTCAGGGCCACCCGATCCATGTATTGACAGGATATAAATTGAAGAGTGTGCTAAGCAGACCTGAGTTGGCTGGAAGACTGGCGAAGTGGGCTATAGGGTTGGGGGAACATACAATCGAATATAAACCAGACTCGCAATCAAAGGACAGATCTTGGAGGATTTTGTTACCGAGGTTTTGCAGAATAAAAAAAATAGAATACTTGAACGAACAACAACCTCCAGTATCACCAGAACAAGAACAAATGTGGTCTTATTTACAGATGGTGCGTCTAGCGAAGAGGTATCTGGTGCGGGCATAAGATTGGTTAATCTAAAAGGTCATGAGTTCACTTATGCCATCAAGTTGGATTTCAAAAGCACTAACAATAAGGAAGAATATGAGGCATTCCTAGCAGGACTGCGAATTTCTAAAAAACTTGGCATACAACATCTTGAGGTACGTGTCGACTCAATGTTGATCGCGGGACAGAATAATGGTTCATATGAAAACAAGAATGAGACTATGGACTCGTACTTGTCTCAAGCAAAAGAACTTATATTTCAATTTGCGTCGTGCAAGGTGATTCATAACAGAAGAAGTGAGAATAAACCGGTAGAAACCTTAAGCAAGTTGGCTTGAACAAGTTTTGAAAATTTGGCTAGAGATGCACGCATTGAAGTGCTTGATTGACCATTAGTGCCGCAGCACCAGGTTTTGGTCATTCAAACGGGAGTTGAATCTTGGATGACTCCACTAGTTGCATATTTGTTATCAGGTATACTTCCGGAAGAAAAGTTGGCGGCTCAAACAATTCGACATAATGCGTTGAATTATCAATTGAAAGATGGGATACTCTATCGTCGATCCTTCTTAGGACCGCTCCTTAGAGGCGTTGATGCAGAAGACACCATCAAATTCGAGAAATTCATGAAGGCGTATGTAGTTTGCATGCGGGGCCTAGGATGGTGGTTGCCAAGTTGATGAACGCAGGTTACTATTGGTCGGGGATGCACGTTGATACTGTTCGTGAAATTCAAAAATGCGATTTCATGCCAACGTCATGTACCAAACACTCTGCAACCAAAAAATGAGCTAGTGTCGGTCTTATCAGCTTGGCCATTCCAGAAATGGGCAATCAATATTATGGGACCATTCCCAGAAGCTCCAGGGCGCGTAAAATTCTTAATAGTGGAAATTGATTACTTCACCAAATGGGTTGAAGCCAAGCCAGTTGCCTCTATTACTACCGCAAGCATGAAAATGTTTATATGGGAGTTCATCATTTGTCGCTTTGGCCTCCCGCAAACAATAGTCAGTGATAATGGAACTCAATTTGCAGAGGGCGGGTTGCAAGTGTGGTTGAAGGAACTCGAAATAAACCAAGTGTTTATAGTTGTGTGTCATCTGCAAGCTAAAGGCCAAGTAAAAATATTCAATAGAAGTATCAAGGACGGGATTAAATCAAGGTTGGGAACCAAACGCACTGGATGGGTGGATGAGTTGCCGCATGTGTTATGTAATTCCCTTCCAATGAATCTCAATTGCCTATGGCGCCAAGAATTGATGGTTAAGAACACAAACTAAACTATGCTAACAATTACTAATCAAACTCACAATCACCAAAGCCATATAATCATAAGATCAAAATACTATCCCACAAATAACATAAACAATTAACATTCAATGGAAGACCTTACAATTCGGGAGAGAACATAAAGAAAATTAGCCGATCATGATTTGGTTCATCATCCCTTTGATTGGAGTAATAATACAAATCAAAAACAAGTCTCTAATGATTACACAACCCCCAATAATGTTATGGAACCTTGAAATCTCCCTCAAGTCGTCCTTGATTTAAAAGTAGTGATAAGATAATGAAAAGTCGTCCCAAATATGAGTTATTAAAGCTGTTGCACAATTCTGCGTCGGGCCCACGGTGGCTTTAACATATGCTACGGTAGCCAAAGTCTGCCTTACGACAGACTTTTCTTCAATTCCCACCGTAGCTTACGGTGGGTACCGTAAGCTACGGTGAATTCCACTTAAGCCTCCTTGTTTTCTTCATAACTTTCAAGTTCCAAGTCCGTTTTAGACCACACTCTCGTAATTTCATCCTCTATCTCCACCTATCTGCAATTATACGAGTAAATGTAGTCAACTAATTCCACAAATAAACTGATTATATGCATGATTATTAACAGTCTTATATCACTTAAGGGTTGTCCAATGGACCACCCGTCACATTCCCACACTTAACCGTTGCTTGTCCTCAAGAAACTCAATCATTCAAAGTTAAACATTAACTCATTCAACAGAACACATCTCGATTGAGGTCCCA
Organism: Bidens hawaiensis; assembly: GCF_021521415.1. Classification (NCBI taxonomy): domain Eukaryota; kingdom Viridiplantae; phylum Streptophyta; class Magnoliopsida; order Asterales; family Asteraceae; genus Bidens; species Bidens hawaiensis. Next base: position 94,825 of record NW_027499550.1, on the reverse strand, counting down.
AGTCATACCCTATTCCCAATTTTTTCGTATTTTCACTATTAACGCGTTTATTTATCAAAATTAGAAATTCAACCAAACCTAACACGTTTCTTATTTTTCTTTCACGCAACACACCCCTCTTTAACTTACCACTCAATAACTTTTCTCAAAGCTAGCATGATGTGCTAGTCTACCAAAATGCATGTGTGCCAGTCTACTATAATAAGCTTGTGTAACTATCGAACCTCCACCTAATAAATGCATAGACACTCATGAAAATGAAGAGGGCTTATCATGGGTTGTAACGGGGCCATGTGTTCATGTACGGAATGAGAATATTACAAGTAGCACAGGTGATCCAATCCGGCTTATTACATATATTCTAAGAAAACATAAAAAAATAAATAAATAAACAACTATATACACCACTAACTTACTTTTTTATAGAATATCCAGACTCTGGATAATAAATCATAGATATATATATATATATATATATATATATATATATATATATATATATATATATATATATATATATATATATATATATATTGCATAATCTCTACATTCTAATAGACATAATACTAAATACCTAACTCAATTACCAAACAACAATACAATTACAAGAAATACCTACTAAGCCGAATCGTCTCGCAAATGTAACAACGGGGTTTATTGAAAATCATTAAGTCCAATAAATGGCTACTAAATGAACCAACTCCCCGCCCCTCTCAATAACTTCGCTCATATGTATAATGTATGAGGCCCAACCCTCAAAACCCACACTCGCACTCATCCATACGAGGTTATTCCTAAATGCCTCTATCATTTTTGCACTAATGCCAAGCTAAGGTCTCGGAACATATTCATTACACAAGTTCTAAGAAGAAGGGTCACACTACTATCTTCAAATAATGTAAACCTTGAAAACCTGTGGTATAAAGTTCCAACCCGAAATTTGTTGCCGGCATGTTACGTGAAGTAAATAACCCAAAACATGTCACTCATGACTGAAAATCTATTATCATTTCTTTTAAAACTTGGCAACACTCACACAAGGGAATGAAGACTATAAAAAGAGACATTTATACAACATATCTTTTGAACCATCAACAAATAAATTTATCATAATTTGAATTTTTCTTAAAAATTTCTCCACATCCCCACACTTGGTATACAATGTCTCTAATGTATGGTTTTGACAGATTTTATTATTATTATTATTATTATTATTATTATTATTATTATTATTATTATTATTATTACTATTATTATTTTATTATTTATTAGTATTATTATTATTATTTTTAAATCACACCCCCATCGGACCACAACCCTTTAATCAATATCGCACATGCACCGCCCAACCATCCAAACAAAAAACAATACAAAAAGAAATATTCACCAATATACAAACTGAGACAAGAAAGCACCTGATTAGTAGTAGCGTGGTCGAGGTGGCCTAAATATGGACGTCATCACATCCGAGAATTCACCAAATCCAAACGCGCCTTGGTCATCACCAGCTTGTTCGCCTCCTTGTTGTTGCGGGCACCTTGACTTGAACCATGTTGTTGTGAGGAGCCTTGGTCATCACCACCTTGTTCGCCTCCTTTTTGTTGCGAGGCACCTTGACTTGAACCTTGATTAGGATCCACTCACATGGAGTGATGCAATGGTGGCGTCGGGTATGATACACTACCATCATACGATGGCAAGGTGGTGTAATCCACAATTGGCGGGTCGGCCACAACTGGTTGCTCCGCATGCCATGCATCATGCATCCGTCTATAATGATCATCAATATATCGGTTGTTCATCCCGTTCCCAAAGGCATAAGCATGAGTTCGGTTCAATTTCTCTTGGAAATCGTAGTTTTGCTTTAACGCCCTTTCCATACTTGCACCCACGAAAGTTTGTTTGTCAAATATGGTTTGGGAAGATTCGGACCACTTCCCAAACATAGGTGGTCGTTATCGTTCTACCACCTCTTTCATAGTCCCTGGATAGGCCCAATTTGAATCGTAGGGCCTTTGTGCAAAGTCAAATGCACTTCCCACATAACCCAACTGAACACCCAGTTGCCTTTCATCCGAACTCGGTCCCGCTTGATCCGCATCCATGTGAGCTACATTCGGATCATCTTGGTAAGTCTCATAACCACTTACCTCGTCTTCACTTTCGGGTTCATCCTCCTCACCCACATGCAATGGCCTTGCATCAACTTTCGACACTCTCCATCACCTTCTATCACACTTCAACTTATGGTATCGTTCGGATTGTGTGTATATCCAACCGGACCCCAACTATGTAATGTCGAATGGTTAGAACTTTCTGTAAGAATCTTATCACCTTCGCCAATTTCCCTATTCTTCTTTAACAACGCCATGATCAATCGACAGTGAGGTATGATTTTCTGATCCACATTGTTTCGGCTTATCCATATATTGCTCATTACTAGAAAATGGTATGGAATAAGCGGTGATCCATGTAACAACATGTATAAAATGGTACCTCAGGGTACCATACCTCAATCCTATCACCCTGACGAGGAATGATATTATGGATGCTTATCATTAGAATAAACTTTGCTTCCATCTTAAGATTATTTCGGTACAACTTCCCGGCGTATGTTCCGGTCAAAAACAGATAATCCAACATGGTGTTCCACATTGGGTGCTTCTTAAGCGCCAAATACAAATCTTTCAAAGGCGGGAACGTATATCAGTTGTTCGGCTTGCAATAAAATTTCGTCACACGTCTCAAGCTATCAAACGACATTTCCACCTCAATCCCGTTCACAACACCATTATTCTTTGATAGATTGATACATGTAACACGTTTCAAGGTAGCAACCCATTCTTGGATCTCCATATCAAACAAGTTAGTTGACTCCTCATCATACCTCTTCAAGGCCGCTTCCCAACCCAACGCTCGGAACTTATCAGTGAACCCAAACGAACCAAAATCCCCTTTCCTCACTTCTTTTTCACAAATAAATGCCTCTTTTTTGCTGTGTTAAAGAGTTCATTTGTGCATGGAATAATTCTGATTGCCATTCCCGGCGTTGGTCTGCTAGACGCCGAATTCCAAATTGGTCTTTCACCTCTCTGATCTTCTTATTCCTCTTCTATATCCGGCTGACGTACTAATCTTCTTCTTTTTTGTTGTTCCGCCGGATTACTTGAAGACCCAACTGGTTCCTTTCCTTTTCGACACATTCTGAAAACATAACAAACAACAACCAAAGACCTAGTTATTCACTTTTCAACCTTAAACATCCCCACACTTGCTTGACACTATGGTTGTAGATACAAATTAAACACACTATTCCACTTTTTCAACAATGTTTTCTTTCAAAATTGTTTTACCATTATGTCACTAGATAACCAACAATTTGCCCAATAATAAGTTTCAATTCATAACTAAGCATCTACAACCATATCCCATTCAAACTCACTACCCATATTACTAAAAAATTCAAGCAAGTGTGGATATAGAAAAATTATGAACAACTTACAAGTTTCTTGCAATACACCATCAAGAATGAAAAGGAATTACATACCATGGTGTTGTAGAAGATGAAGATGACTAAAACTTCAATATAAACCAAAACCAACAAAAACCTCAAGAATTTTCGGACAAACTTGTCCCAAATCGAACACTTGAACACAAGATTCTTTCAAATGCAATGATATAATTGAAACCCTTATAAATTCTAGCCAAAATAGACCCGAAAATGATTGATTTGGTTAAGAGATGAGGAAATTATGATGGTTTGAAGTGGAAGTTTAGGGTTCAAGGTTTGGAGAAGATAATGAAGATGGAGATGAAATATGTGTTGAAAAATTGAGGAATCCCGTCTTTTAGATGAAATATGTTGTAAAAAATATTTTTTTTTAAATTGTGACGAAATCCGACGCCCAGCTCCAAGGTCCACCGTAAACTACGGTGGCCACCGTAGCTTACAGCGGCCTTGGTTCAACAAAACTCACCGTAAGGCAGTTTTACACTACCATCGGCATTATTATATCCACCGTAGCCTACGGTGTCCACCGTAAGTTAATGTGGCCCATGTAGGTTTATCAATTCATTTTATTTTTTAACTAAAAACATTATACAAAAAAAAAAATAACTAGGAAAGCCAAAAGTTACCCTGCCCCCCCCCCCCCCATGAAAAATCCAAGTTGTCCCCAACACGGTAAAGAAATTCGTTAGAATTTCCCCACACTTGAGTCGAACACACTATAAGACGAGAACGGTAATTTTTTAAAACAAAACAAACTAAACTAAAATATACAACATACCTTGGCCTCTTAAATTGTTTCCTCACCCGGTGAGCGTAAAAAGTAACTCACGCTATCCACATCGAGCATATTGATGTCTTTTCCTTCCAAGTAAGGTTTAAGTCTTTGTCCATTCACCACTTGCTTCATTTGGTCTTGAACATATTCTATCTCCACATCAACAAACCGACCCACTCTTGTGATGATGAATGGATCCATCCGCCTACTTTGTAGCTTAACCGGAAAAAATTTCAACCTTGAATTGTACAACCACACATTTTGACCCACTTCAAAAAGTCCTTTTTCTCAACTTTGCGTCATGGACATTTTTTAGTTTGTCTTTATATGCGGAAGCACATTCGTATGCTTCATCCCGAATCTCCTCAATCTCATTCAATTTCAACTTTCTCAATTCACCCGCTTCCTTATAATCCGCGTTCACATTTTTATTCGCCCAAAATGACCAATGTGCCAACTCCATTGGTAAATGACACCCTTTCCTATATACTAACCGGTAAGGAGTTGTACCAATTGGAGTTGACACCCTTTCAGATATGCCCACAACGCATCATCTAACTTGGATGACCAATCCTTCCCATCAACTCGCACCGTCTTCCCCAAAATTTCTTTAATTTGTCATTTGAACACTCCAACTTGTCCACTCGTTTGCGGATGATAAGAAGTAGCTATTTTGTGATTCACATTGTATCTCTTTAAGAGCTTCCCAAGATTGAAATTCTTGAAATGCGACCCACCATCATTAATAATAACCTGCGAGATACCAAACCGAGCAAAGATGTTTGCTTGAATGAATTTGCAAACCACCGAATGGTCATTAGTTCTTGTTGCTACCGCTTCTACCCACTTGGACACATAATCGACCACACATTTGAGTTTGGAAACGGGCCAATGAAGTCAATGCTCCATACATCAAAAATCTCTATCACCAAAATCAGTTGCAATGGCATTTCATCCCTCTTTGAGATGCTACCCATATTTTGGCAATTCAAACAATGGCGGGCATACTCACATGCATCCTTGAATATGGTGGGCCAATAAAACCCACATTGAAGCACTCGGTAGCCTGTTTTATGAACACTAAAATGACCCCCACACGCCAATGCATGTGCATTAGTCATAACCTCCAACACTTTGGAATCGAGAATACACATTCTTATCAATTGATCCAAACCAATCTTGAATAAGTGTAAGTCCCGAATCTGGATCACAACAATTATGATATCAAAAGGACAAGTATTGGTGCGGAATACCAAGACTTGTTGATTCAAGAACACGAGAAAAACAATAGTGATGACACAGTATAGCTTTAAAACACACGTATATTAGATACGTCGAGTGCTTAGGCACTTACAATACATGAAGACCAAAAAAAGTGAATGAACCCCCTTAACCCTATACACAATATTAACTATATATAGGGGAACCAACACACTGGCCCAAACAAGCAAAAACCCACCGAGAACACAAAAGTGTTCTCGGTTTACATAGAGACCCGCACCCAAGACCCAAAATACATATACTAAGTACAAACCACAAAACTAAGCCCAACAATCTCCCCCTTGGTTTGTAGCTTTGTCTTCACTCATACTCCATGTAGTCTATATCCGCATCCTTCAACGCACCTGCCTAATACTTGCATCTAATGATAGATGCAACCATGCTCGTGTATTCTTTGGCGGCCGCTTCAAAAAGGGGATCAACAACTATCTGAAATGTACCGAGGGTCTTAATATCCATCTCTCCGAACTTCAACAAATATTTAGGATCAACAAATCTATATTGACCTTTTCCTTTTTGTAACTTGACAACAACGGTGGCAGTCATCACATCATAAAACCAGAACCTCATGTTATCAAGTGTGCCATCCGGAACTACATCAGGAACAGGAATATAAGTGGCTTTCTTTGTAGCAGGCCACATACCATTGACCATTGTTTTTCCTGTTTTTGGGTCCTGAACTCCCTTTTCTTTCTTCAAAAAGGATTTGGCAGTCTTCATATTCGGGAAACCTCGATCAACTTGTTCTTTTCAGAAATTCCCAGAAGTCTGTACCCCGATTGTCATTTGATGGATTTGTGAATGGAGAATTTATTAAGTCACTCAGATCCAATTTGGTCCAGGAACCGGAATCTTTCATCTTCTTGTAATACCCGGTGGTTCCTGATCTTCTTTTCACCCACCACATGTTCTTATCCGCATAAAAGCCCCAAGACAAGACTCCCGATCGATCATCGTATTTGTTAGAGAAACCCTTTTAAAAAGTGACAGTGTATCTGTCTGGATGATCTGATGATACAACATTCTGATTTGAATTCTTCATCACCAGCAGTTTTTTCCTTCCTTTTTCCAACAACTTCTTCTGAATTCTGTCAGATTTCTCTTTGGAAATGGGGGGTGCCTCTATGTATTGCTTCAAAGAATCTGATTCATGAAATTGTCAGCTGGATGAACAGGAGAGCCTTTGTCTTGATCAACAGTGAGAGTTTGATATACTACATCTTCATTACTTTTAAACTCATCTCCAAATTTCTGAAATAGCTTTTGTTGGAGATCGAGATACATTGTTGTTACACCTCCCATGCCGAACTGCAACTCTTTAATCTTGGAGTCCTTGTTTGAGTTGCTTGCTTCAAGTTCTTGAATACGAACGTCTTTAACCACCGAATCCTGCTCGAGTTCAAAGACTCGTCGTTGCTGTGTATGAACATCTACAGGGGCATTCTCAAGAACCACACCTTTTCCCTTGTTCTGAAAATAGCTCTCTTGCATAGCAAGGATTTGGGCAACCTTATCTGAAGTACCTGAGTTTGATTGACCCTGAATAGATGGGCCGGATGAATCAGAGGGAATGTCTGAGGGGTTTGTGTGTGTAAATCTGTCTCAAAATCAAAATCGCTAATAAAGTCACTAGTCAACAACACATGTATTTATAAAAGACTCAAAAATACTAATCAAGACACATACAAAAATCCTTTTTTACTTGTCAAACTTTGATCATCCCCTTTCATGATCCAACCATTTGGATACAAGGTTCATATGAATTAAAAGAAAAAGAAACATATAAACATAATAATCTACTCACTTTGCTTGATCAAATGCTTAAACCCTTGTTTACCAAAATCACCAACTCTTGTGTTATGGAGAAAATACTAGAAGATGATTGTTTGTATGAAAGAAAATGAGAGTATGTGTGTGTGTGTGAGTATCACGGCCAAAGAAAGAGGAAAAGGGAAAGGAAAAGGTGTTGGCATCCAATAGTTGTAACCTCCTTGTTATTAACAACCCTTTATGATTGATTTAATGAATAAAATTACTTAGGTTAACTTTTATTAACTCATGTGTGACATGCTACATATTTTAATAAACATTTCCTATGTAACATAACCTAAGGTTCCATTTAAATAATAAACATGTTACATGACATACAATATAACCTATTTAATCATTTAGCTTACTTACAATCACATCATCATGTAATAACCATAATATAACATATTAATCACATAGCACATTATACTTATCATACATGTTATATGACATGTTTATTATAACATGCAAGACGAGTTTATTATCCTAGTTATAATTAGTCACTTATCCTTGTTTAAGTCACCAATGACACGTTGACTTAAATATACGCATACATGACATCACATGTACAAGAGTTCATACTCATAGTTAACAGAACTAACTGAGTTTATAGACATAATCAACAGGATTTAACTGGGTTTAGTTAACAGAGTTATCTTAAAAATGCCGAATGTCACATCATCCCCTTGTTGAAAGAATTTTCGTCCCGAAAATTAATGTGATGTCACCACTAGACTGGGACATGAAAGGGATAAAAAAAAATTTAGGTTTGTCACATCATCCCCTTGTTAAAAGAATTTTCGTCCCGAAAATTTAAATCGTACCTATGGTTTGGCTTCAGGTTTGAATAGGTGTGGATACTTTTCTTTCATCTGGTCTTTGCGCTCCCATGTGAACTCTGGTCCACGCTTAGAGTTCCAATGAACGCGAACGATAGGAGTTTTACTGTGCCTACGGGTCTTTACGTCCTGATCCATGATTTCCACCGGCTCTTCGATGAAACGTAACTGTTCGTCCACTTCTAGTTCCTCCAAAGGAACTATCAAGTTTTCGTTAGCCAAACACTTTTTAAGATTTGATACGTGGAAGACGTTATGTACCCCATGGAGTTGTTCCGGTAAGTCCAACCTATAAGCCACTGGACCGATTCGTTCCACGATTTCGAATGGCCCTACGTAACGCGGGCTCAACTTTCCCCGTTTTCCGAAACGAATGACACCCTTCCACGGTGCCACTTTTAATAAAACTTTGTCCCCGACTTCAAATTCTAAAGGCCTTCTACGCTTATCAGCATAACTTTTCTGACGATCACGTGCTACTGCCATACGGTTTCGGATCTGAACTATCCTCTCCGTCGTTTCATGAACTATTTCAGGGCCAGTTAGTTGGCTCTCACCCACCTCCGCCCAGTAGAGTGGTGATCGGCATTTACGCCCATACAGAGCTTCAAAAGGGGCTGCTTGTATGCTCGTATGGTAACTGTTATTGTAAGAGAACTCAACCAAAGGCAAGTGCGTCTCCCAACTGTTCCCAAAATCGATGAGCACGCCCTTAACATATCCTCCAATCTTTGTATTGTTCGCTCGCTCTGACCGTCTGTTTGTGGATGATAAGCCGTGCTCATATCCAGTCGTGTACCCGACGACTTTTGCAACGATTTCCAAAAGTTTGAGGTAAACCTAGCATCACGGTCCGAAATAATCGATATCGGCACACCAAGACGGGAAACGATTTCTTTAATGTAAATGCGAGCCAGCCTATCCGTCTTGTCCGCTTCCCGGATGGCTAGAAAATGTGCGGATTTGGTCAATCGATCCACTATGACCCAAATCATGTCGCAACCGCTGGGTGTCTTGGGTAGTTTGGATATGAAATCCATGGATATCTGTTCCCATTTCCCCATAGGAATTTCGGGTTGTTGAAGTAATCCCGGCGGTTTCCTATGTTCTGCTTTCCCTTTGGCACATGTCAGACACTTAGCCACGTACCCAGCAATTTCCTCTTTCATACTCGGCCACCAGTATAGATCTTTTAAGTCATGGTACATCTTATCTGATCCCGGATGTACTGAGTATCGGGATTTGTGTGCTTCGTCCATGACCAGTGTTCTTAGATCCCCATAACGCGGTACCCAAATTCGATCATGGTAATATCGAATGCCATCCGACTTAACCTCTGAGTTCCCGTCTACACCGCGCAAAGATTCGGTATCGAAATTCTTGGCTTTCAGAGCTTTTAACTGGGCATCCTTGATCTTTTCGGGTAAACCAGAGTGAATCGTTAGTTGTAAAGCCCTAACCCTCATGGGCTTCAAAGTTTCTTTTCGGCTCAAGGCGTCAGCCACCACGTTGGCTTTACCCGGATGATACTTAATAGCACATTCATAATCGTTAGCAACTCGACCAATCGTCTCTGCCTCATGTTCAGTTCTTTCTGCTCGAATATGTGCTGGAGGCTCTTATGGTCAGTGTAGATCGTACACCGGGTTCCATAGAGGTAATGCCTCCAGATTTTTAGTGCAAAGATGACGGCTCCACGTTCTAAGTCATGGATCGTGTAGTTCTTTTCAGCGGGCTTCAGTTGTCGAGACGCATATGCGATGACCTTTTCCCGTTGCATAAGCACACAACCAATTCCTTGCAGTGAAGCGTCGCAGTAAACAACAAAGTCTTCTACTCCTTCGGGCAGTGATAGGATTGGCGCACTACACAGCTTGTCTTTCAGAGTTTGAAATGCTGTGTCATATGCCTCGGTCCACTTATACACAATGACCTTGCGGGTTAAGGATGTGAGTGGTTGAGCAATCTTGGAAAATCCTCCAATAAATCTGCGATAATAACCAGCTAATCCCAGAAATTGACGGATCTCGGTGGGAGTTTTCAGGTTTGGCCAATCCTTGATTGCTTTAATCTTGGACTGGTCCACTTGGATTCCCTCCCCACTTACCACGTGGCCCAAAAATTTTACTTCACGTATCCAGAACTCGCACTTCGATAATTTGGCATACAGTTGTTCCTTCATGAGTAGCTCCATCATTAATCGCAAGTGCTCTTCATGCTCATCCCTTGTCTTCGAATATATCAAGATGTCGTCTATAAACACAAAGATGAATTTATCCAAATAAGGCTTACAAACACGATTCATGAGGTCCATGAATATGGCTGGGGCGTTTGTTAACCCAAATGGCATAACGGCGTACTCATAGTGTCCATAACGAGTACGAAACGCTGTTTTCGCAATGTCTTTTTCCCGAACTCGGAGTTGGTGATAACCCGACCTAAGGTCGACCTTCGAGTAGTAACTGGATCCTTGCAGCTGATCGAATAGATCGTCAATACGTGGCAAGGGATACCGGTTCTTGGTCGTCACCTTATTAAGTTCCCGATAGTCGATACACATGTGTAGAGTTCCATCATTCTTCTTCACGAATAGGACTGGGGCTCCCCACGGGGATGAACTGGGGCCTATGAAACCCTTATCTAGCCGTTCTTGCAACTGCTTAGACAGTTCCTCTAACTCCTTCGGAGCAAGGCGATACGGTGCACGAGCTACAAGAATAGCTCCTTGTGTCAGGTCGATTTGGAACTCCACTTGTCTGTGAGGCGGAAGGCCAGGTAGGTCTTCGGGGAAAACCTCAGGAAAGTCTCTAACAATAGGGATCTAGTGGATTGAGACCTCTTCCTCCACAGCCTCGTCAGTACCTTTGTCAGTGATTAGGGCTAAGATCGCAGTATGGCCTTTACGCAGTAACTTCTGTGCCTTCATAAGGGAAATGATCCCAACTGTCGCACTCTCTTTCTCACCATGAACAATGAGAGTTTCTCCCTCAGGGAGAGGTATGCGAACGATCTTCTCGTGACAGACGACCTCGGCTCGGTGCTCGGACAACCAATCCATCCCAATAACTAAGTCGAAGCTACCAAGTTCAATCGGCATAAGATCTACGGGAAACAAATGACTAGACAATTCTACGGTACAACCCTTCAAAATATGGGACACTTGGATGGTTTTACCATATGCTAACTCGATAGTGTACTTAGACTCTAGGGCAGATGGGGTGCTATTAACCATTTCACAAAATTTAGTTGACACGAAACTTCGATCGGCCCCGGTATCAAATAAAGTTAGCGCATAACAACCATTCACTTTATATTTACCGGTAATAGTTACGGAGTCGTTAGAAGTCTCACCTGAACCACCACCAATAACAAAGGCTCTTCCCCTGCCTTCACCTCCGTTGTTACCATTCCCGTTGTTACCATTCTTCCCGTTGCCATTTGCCCCTCCGTTACCAGCATTCTTCAGTTTGGGGCAGTTTCTCTTAAAGTGACCCTCCTGTCCACACTCAAAACACCCTTTCGGGGCCTCTTGAGGTGGGGCTTGTTTCTGGGGGTTGTCTACTTGGCAAAACTTGGTTTCGTGGCCATGTCTGCCACACTTGCTGCAACGGTACTTATCACATTTCCCCGCATGATGAAAGTTACACTTGTTACACTTTGGGAGTTTCCCCTGATATCCTCCCTGTTGTTGGTTCTAGCTCGGGTAATTGTTCCTGCGAGGAGACTCAAACCGTCTCTGTTGATTGTGGCCTGAAGAGGTGCTCTTGTTGTTGGAGTTGTTTTTGCCACTACTCTCCCACTTGCGTTTATTATCGGATGCGCCAGTAGCAGACTTCTTGGACGGGAGAGTGCCTTGTTTGACGGCTTGATCAGTTAACTTATGAGCTAACCGGACGGCATCGTGAATGTTGGCGGGATTTGCCGACGTCACCATACTCTGGATCTGCGGAGGTAAACCGTCAATATACATTTCGACCCTCTTATAAGCAGGATCGACCATTTGAGGGCACAGTATCGCTAACTCATGGGATCGTGTCGTATAAGCCTCAATGTCGAAACCCTCCATCCGCAAATTCCAAAACTCATGCTCTAACTTCTGCACTTCACCACGCGGGATATACTCAGTCTTGATCAGATTTTTGAATTCCTCCCATGACATAGCATTGGCCGCATTTAGACCCAACAACTGAACTTGGGTATTCCACCAAGTAAGTGCTGACTCCTCGAGAGTCCCTGTAGCAACTTCTTCAGGGTCCTCCACTGGGTCCTCTGGAGGTGCCAGCCGGTCCTCCAGATCCCGAATACGGTTACGAGCAATGTTCAGTTTGTTAGTCAGATCTATCACCCTATCTGCAAGCATCTGCATCTTCTCACCTAGCCTCTCAACTTCAAAGGTTAACTTGTAGTGCATCTCTGACCTCCGATCGCAGAGCTCCCTCAAGAAATCCATCTTATGCTTGGCTCCACTCTGTTTCTGCGCTAGCTTAGCAATGTCCGACTTCATACCCTGCTTCCCACACTGCGCCTTATCCAGGCCAGAAACAAGTGCAGCTATCACCCGCTCAGGAGGGCATGGCAGGGTGGGTAGAGTAGGGTAAGAAGGACCTACAACAGCTAGGGGTGGAACCTCCTCCTTCTCAATCATCATGGTCACCACCTCTGGGTACCATTCCCAGTCGCACTGGGGCTTAGGCAAGAACGTGTGCTCGGGTGAAGACTCCTCAGCAGTAGATGTGCCAGCATCAAAGATGGTCCGCTGCCTCTTCAGTCTCGAGGACGCAGGTGGTGTGCTCTCCTCAGCGATGATAGGTGCTTACTCACGGGCGTGATCAGCTGACGACGAAGACATACTGTGACACAAGGTTGAGGTTGGGATGAGTGAGTGGTATCTCATGTATATATGTGCAGTGTAACTAATGCATCATGAAAAGCTATAGACCGGACTGCAACCTATATGAAATGGTATGCAACCTGGTTCGCTATAACCAATGGCTCTGATACCAATCTGTCACACCCCCAAATTTCCACTAACGGAGTTTTACCGTAAGGCGGGTGACAAACCAGGATCCGAACACATTAATCACACCAAACGACATCTATATGGTCATAAGAGTTTTAACAAATCAAAATAAAATGTTTAGAGTACCTAAGTGCTAGTGCGGAAGCTAAACAAAGTGCGGGAGCCATCTCCCAAAACAAGTTTAAATAATTCATGGCGCTACAAGCGCAAAACCAATATCAAATAATTGTTTTCAAACTTAAACCAATGCGAGTCCATGCATGCAATGTTATCCTAATCCAAGTGCTTGCTAGTGACCTGAGGAAAACATGCTAAAAAGAGTCAACCCATATGGTTGGTGAGTTCACAGGTTTTCAAAGTAAGTTATGCTCTATCAGTTCATAAACATTTATAAATAAAGGTGGCCCATGGTTAACTACACTTAGTTAACTCGTTGCCGCATAGTGTTATGTTTCCATCACGACCGAAGCTGACTAGTTATTGCCTCAAGTCAAGTATTACCAAAACTTAACAATGTTTGGTCAAAGTTACACCCCGTTCGACCTCCAGTCGAGAATAATGCAGGGTGGGGTTTGTCAAACCCAATAGTACTATTTAAATTTACCACACCAGTTAACCTTAGTTAACGGTCCGATGTTCGTGAGGACTTTCCATGGCAAAGAAACACTACGTTATAAGCAACCAAATGGTTGTGTAAAGATTTAGAGCAAGTAAAGTAAAACAGTTTTGCATGTTTCCTCCCCCAAAGGAAAGGTATAAAAGTGGGGCCATTAACTCACCTTTTTGGTGCTTCGGGTATTACACAAATCCGACCGAAGTAAATGCGTCACGTGCTAAGACCCTAAAAATGCAAGTACGTAAGTAACTTGTGGGATGGTTCCTAGAACCACTAGTATCCAACAATCTCCCATTGTTTTTTTTAAAAGACTTTTTGACCAAAGTTTGACTTTTGTTGACTTTGACTAAAGTTGACTTTGACTAAAGTTTTGACCTTTGACTAAAATATTGACCTTTGACTAAAAGGTTGACCTTTGACTAAAAGGTTGGACTTAGAATGTTTACCTTATAATTCTAGTCACACTTAATCAATCATCAAGTATACACACTTAGCCATATTCCTTGCAATTCTATGATCAATACACTTTCACAACATCACAAGCAAGACTAACTATTTAGTCAACTAGTTCTAAGTTGACTTAAAAAGTCAAAGTTCTAATTTACCACAACTAACATATCACAATTTGCAATTATCTCAATTCAACCAACACCTTGATCACCTTTAACAATTTATACCACCTAAACCGATTTTTCTCATCAATCAAAACACACAATTAAATTACCAAATAAATCACACATGTACACATCAGTATTAGGTTCAACATATATTTTTCTCACAATTTTTGGATTTACCAATTCGTCCAGAATATTCATATACTACAACAACATGATTTATATTTCTACAACAACACAGCAGTAATCAAAAATTTGTCAAAAATTCCATATTTGTCCAATTGATGCAAGACCAATTGGACTAAATTCCTAATTCAATTTACAACATCCTAGAAGTAGAATTATATCCATATCTATTTTTATCATCAAGTTATGAAATTTACAACTCAACTCAGAAATTATTATCCCTAAATCAGCTTTGCATCCTGATTTTATAAATTCATAAAAAGTACTCAAACAGAGTCCAAAAATTAAGATTCCAAACTTTCTGAAAACTAGATTCAAAGTACATGTTCATAGAATCAAAAATAGATCAAAAACTCAAACATATCATCAATTTATTCACAATGCAATCCGGAACATCAAGTCTGCCAACAAGCAGTTTTAAGCACAATCCACTACAAATCACAACTTTTCTATCCTTTTGATTCAAAATCATCAAGAAACATTCTTACCAAATCAAATTTCATGTCTTATTTTTATCCATTTGATTTCATAAGAGAAGTAAAAACACATGTATTTATAAAAGACTCAAAAATACTAATCAAGACACATACAAAAATCCTTTTTTACTTGTCAAACTTTGATCATCCCCTTTCATGATCCAACCATTTGGATACAAGGTTCATATGAATTAAAATAAAAAGAAACATATAAACATAATAATCTACTCACTTTGCTTGATCAAATGCTTAAACCTTTGTTTACCAAAATCACCAACTCTTGTGTTATGGAGAAAATACTAGAAGATGATTGATTGTATGAAAGAAAATGAGAGTATGTGTGTGTGTGTGAGTATCACGGCCAAAGAGAGAGGAAAAGGGAAAGGAAAAGGTGTTGGCATCCAATAGTTGTAACCTCCTTGTTATTAACAACCCTTTATGATTGATTTAATGAATAAAATTACTTAGGTTAACTTTTATTAACTCATGTGTGACATGCTACATATTTTAATAAATATTTCCTATGTAACATAACCTAAGATTCCATTTAAATAATAAACAGGTTACATGACATACAATATAACCTATTTAATCATTTAGCTTACTTACAATCACATCATCATGTAATAACCATAATATAACATATTAATCACATAGCACATTATACTTATCATACATGTTATATGCCATGTTTATTATAACATTCAAGACGAGTTTATTATCCTAGGTATAATTAGTTACTTATCCTTGTTTAAGTCACCAATGACACGTTGACTTAAATATACGCATACATGACATCACATGTACAAGAGTTCATACTCATAGTTAACAGAACTAACTGAGTTTATAGACATAGTCAACAGGATTTAACTGGGTTTAGTTAACATAGTTAACTTAAAAATGCCGGATGTCACAAACAGGCTGGATTGGTCCCTAAGGCCGTGTAATTCTCATAAAAGAGACATCACTGGGTGGCGGAGGCCTCATGAACGGTGTTGGAGGAATAGTGGAAGGTGTAGCAGAAGGCAATGGTATTTCAGCTAATGCCATTTGTGGAATCATACCAAGCCTATCATGAGGGACCATCGTCGTCGTCAAGATAAGCGACGGAGTGTTAGTAGTAAGCGGAACTGCCGGGCGTTGAGACATGGTTGTCCGAGGCGGTGGAACACCAATAATTACACCAGCTCCAGCTGATACACGTCTCTTGGCTGGAATTTCAGAAGCTGGTGCTTTACCTTTTCGTTTCCGTTCACGTTGAGCGCAATTGTTGCAGCTAACGCGGCTTCGACTGCAGCTTGTTGTTCTTGAAGAGCTGCATCACCATCACCACCATATCCACCATATCCACCATCATCACCATCATCATCTCCATCGTTCCCGCCTTCTTCTCACTCACGCTCGGAATCCAATTCATCATGGATCCAGCGATCCTCGGGAGGACATTCATAATTAGGGTTAATAGTATGACCAATCATACGTTTGTCCTGTGGCCTTTCCTTACGATAGACCTTCATTCTACGTACAGTTTCGGCCTTCATGTGTTCTAAGGTGAGAACATCATCCACTAATGTCTGATCAATAACCATGTTGGGAATCAAGTCTTGAATAATCAGTTGGAGACATCTTGGATACATGAGGAATTTCTTCTTTTGAAACGTTTGTTGAACTTGCTCCTTGAAATGATAAAAGACCATTTCTGAGAAGTTGAATGGTTTATTGAGAACAAGTGCCACAAACGCCGATTGTAGACTAATTCGGCATTCATCAAATCCACCTCGACGACCACCCAAACAATGAGTCAATACGTGTAGAAGATACTTGTAGGGTGGGCAGATACCATTCTTGTTAAACATAGAATCCTCAATATCTCCACCATAACGTACACGTCTGAACAAACCCTTGATTAACTCCTTATCAAACTCACTTGGGTTATCATCATTGTCCCCAAACCGAAGCACCCGTCTGATCACTTCAACATCCATTGTTATGGGAGTTTGATTGATTGTAGCTCGAATGTGATTCTCGGTGTCAACAAACTGAACAGTATTCCAGAACTGCCTAATAATGCTTAGATAAACAGTGGGTCGAGTAGTTATAGCATAATGTATCACCGAACGACGTAGAAATGTTAGCATAGTCCCAAAAAGAGCTTCGTCAACAACGTCTGAATCAACGTAAGCACAGATGTTGTGCTTCTTGTCATATGATAGCAACTGTACTCCATCTTGTTCTTGATGTTGTTTTTGTTCTGGGGAGCAGCGGGTGGGTCTTGATCCATTTGATCGGCCATTATACTGAATAAAAATAGACGAATATAAGTAATGTGAAGGTTTAATATACATTAAGCACTTATATATATCTATCAATAGACAGTGTATTTAATTTTAGATGTCGTGTGTAATCGATGTATCGACGCGTTTAGACCTTTGGAATATTTTATTAATTTACAATACTTAGTTAAATTAATTAAATAATTAATTTTGAAATGTCATTCGTTATCAAAACAGTCTGATTCGTTACAGATATATAACGAATCGACTGATTCGCTATCAAGTAAATATTTTAACGAAGAAGAATTAGCGAATCAGCAATTGTTGAGTCAAAGATTTGACCAAAATGAAGTATATGGAAGATTGGAATCTTCTCAAACTCCTCAGAATTCATTAAGTATGGATCCGGGCACACCTTAGACCTCTAAGCAAGCTTTTACTTAGCCGGGTACGATATTTTGTCTATCGGGCAAGGTTATCTTCAAGAAGTCTTCTTTAGTGGATATCCGAGCAGGGTTTGCAAATTAGTGTATTGCCAAGTAAAGTTCACTCCCGAGTAAGCTTTCGGCTAACCAAGTCTATGAAGCCAAGTGATTGGAAGACCGGGCAAGGTATTCATTAATAATAGTGGTCCGAACAAGCTTGATGATTTATTGGAATATCTTTAAGTAATATCGAGCAAGGTTCAACTAAATCAAGGAACAGTACTCCTGAGTACACTTTGCTAATAAGTTATTTTATAGCAGGGAGTTGAAATGGACCATTGAAGAACAAGGTTGCTCGTAAGGGTTTGTCAGGCAAATTCTGGCAAAGTCAAGAAGATTGAAGTCTACCCTGTGAGTATTTTACTTGGTAAAATACTCTTCAAGTAAAGTCTACCCGGAAACTGATCCCGGGCACACTTCTATGTTACCAAGTTATGAAGGATGGCAGAGTACACAGCGTACTCGGAAAATGAAGATTGATGCAAAGCCTACCCGGAAGACTTGTTTTACACTTAGAATATTTTGGACTATGTAATTTGAATATGTATTTACGTTTGGGGTTTCTAGAAGGAATGACAGCTGTCATAGGGTGGCAGGACTATAAATAGAATGTTTTAGGGCACGCCGCCTAAAGACAAGGTAGACAGACACATTAAATAAAAAAGAATATTGTATGTGTGAAGGTTTTCCTTGTACGGAAAAACCTTCCTTCATTAACTCCCTTGTTGACACATCAATTTGTGTGAGTTATGACATGATTAAGTAAGATCCAGCTGAAATCGGGGACCTGACAAGTGGCATCAAAGCTTGTTGCTGCTATTTTGGAAAGATCATTGCTGATTGAAGATTTGAAGAAGAATGACATAAGTAGACCACTATTACATTGAAAAGTGACGTCAGCAGCTCTGTTCTTCATTTTTCTTCCAGTTCTACAATCATTTGGTGTTTTCTTTTCCTTATTCTATTTAAAGTTTTAATCTTTATATATAAATCTTGTTCTTTTGGCATCAGACAACTCAGATCTGAACAATCGGTTTTCAGATCTGATTATTTTTTAACTCTGTTTTTACAAATAAATTACTTTTGATTTCACAAAATATCTGGTTACGAGGAACAAGAGGTGTCTACTAACAAGATCCAAGACTGTATGGACAGGAAAATTTCACAAAATGGAAGGTCTTGTTTGAAGCACCCGTATGCTATAATGATGTTGATATGTGGAACTCAATACGAAATGGTCCACAAGGCAATGTTGAAGAAGGTTCAAATCCAGCAGCAGTTGCTGCTTTGAGGGAAAAAATGAGAAAAGTTGATGACAAGGCTTTAGCTATGTTAAAGTTAGGTCTATTTTGGGAAATACTTACTAAAGTTGCACATCATGCCACTACCAAAGAAATGTATGATGCAATACTTGAAATGTTTGAGGGAAATGTTTAGCTCAAAAAAAATCAAGAAGTCTATTCTGGAGAGGTATAATGATTCAAGTATAAAGAAGGAGAAAGGCTGAAGTCTATTCTGGAGAGGTTCTTATCAATAGTTAATACTCCAAAATCATTTGTTAGTGTTAGCACAAGTAATCAAGGAAATCAGCAAAGATTCAATGTGCAGTTAATTGATGACACTGATTCTGCCTCTATGGGAAGTGGGATTGTTCCACACACTAGTGGTGGAAATGGTCAAAGCAGTGATACACAGGCCTTGCTTTCAATGTTCACTGAGTCATATAATGCATTTTTTGCAAAGAATCTAATTCACACAAGGGTAGTACAAGATGATCTTGAGTAGATAGATGCTGATGATTTGGAGGACATAGTTTGAAATGGCAAGCAGCTATGTTGGCTCTTAGAAGCAAAAGGCTTTACAACAGGACTGGTAGGTCACTCCTATCAGGACCAAATGAAAGAATTGGTTTTGACCAGTCAAAGGCCATTTACTATAATTGTCAACATCCTGGTCATTTTTTCATGCCAAGAAATTTCCAAGTGAACCAATTTCAAAATCAACCAAGAAATCAGTAGCCTCAGTATCAACCGCAGACTCAATATCAGCAGAGACCCAATACCAACAACTTCAACAACAATCCCACCAACAACTATAATCCCAACTTCAACAACTTTCATCCTCAAATGAACAATCATGATCAAGGAGTGCCTCAGAATCAAGGTTTTCAGAGAAACAACAATCAAAACCTTCAAAATGTTCCAAATAACACTGTTCTTGCCAACCA
The DNA here is from genome assembly GCF_021521415.1 of Bidens hawaiensis. Classification (NCBI taxonomy): domain Eukaryota; kingdom Viridiplantae; phylum Streptophyta; class Magnoliopsida; order Asterales; family Asteraceae; genus Bidens; species Bidens hawaiensis. The sequence continues at coordinate 74,713 of NW_027499550.1, read as the reverse complement.
GAACCAGATCAGAAAATTAAGGAAATGTTGCTGTAACAACACAGCATGAAGGTAACTTTGATTGGAGCAATCATGAAGAATACATTGCAGATGATATCAAGAGGGCAAATGTAGCATTCATGGCCATAATTGAGAAAGAAACTGGATCATCATCTCAGGTAAATTCTACTCCTACTATTGATTTAACTGAAGTAATCAATGAATTGAAAATGAAAGTAGGCAAGCTGGAAAGTGAGTGTTTTAAGAAAGAAAGTATCATTAATGCATATGAGGCAAGTGAACTAGTGAGTGAAGAGAGAATGAAAAGTTTGGAAGAAGACTGTGTAAACAGTTACAGAGCACAGAAAAGATTCACAACTGAAATAGATGGGTTGAAGAAAATGATTATAGAAGAAAATGTGCAGAACACAAAACTGCAAGCTAATAATGAATTCTTGAAGAACCTGGTCTCAACTGGAAACATCTGTGGAATTCTAAACCAAGTTAAGGAAGAAGACAAATACAAAGCAGTACCACCACCTTTCAACAACAACTTTATGCCAAAAGTTGATAAAGAGAAAAGAAATGCATATCTACAACAATTCAAAGATGTCTTTCAAGACAAAGAAGAACTTGTGGATTTGTATAAGAATGTTGAGGTGAGTGAAGAAGTAGAGTTTGTTGTGAAGAAAGATTTGAAAGATGAAAAGTCAATTGGAGTCCAAGTCTCTGAAGATGACTTTGACTCAACTGATTTGAATCAAGATGACTTGAGTGATTTAAGTGATTAAATCACTGAAGAGGAAATCAAAGCTGCTGAAAGAGGAAGAAAATTCAAGAAGCCAGAATCTATTGACAAACTTCCAATGTATCCACCTGTCACATCAAGAATGAAGAAACATAATGAAAGAATAAAGAGAGAACATGTGTCATTTGATATATGTGAAAAGAAGAATGTAAATTACAATGCTGTAAAACCTCCAAGCAAAGAAGTATTGGAAAGGATAAAGAAGAACAACAAAAATAGGGTAAAAGAAATTGTGAATGTTGAAAACTTTATCCCTGTTTATCCTATTTTTTCAAGCATTGAAGACTTTGACATTGGAGAAGTAGAAACCATGGAGGAATATGAAAAGAGGAAATCAAGAAAAAGGAAAGCATAGAGGAGGAACCTTTGAGCTTAAGAAAAATTGTCTTTATTAAGGGAAAAGTGGAAAGAAGTGACATAAGGATAGCTGAATTTGTCCATTTCTGAATTGATTTTGATAGTTTAAAAACTAAAAAGACAATTGGAGTTGATCCACCAAGACCAAGTGAAAGATTCAAGAAAGTGGCTGATCATGAAAAATATAAGGGAAAGGTTTGGTGCAAAAAATGTGATGAATATGGTCATCACACAGATTCTTGCAATGAAAGACTCAAGTTCAAGCCTTTTCATGTCCCAGATGAAACAAAGTATGGACAAGACTTTGTAGCCTACAAAATGAAGTATGAAAAATACTTGGGTATAAGAAAGGTGTGTGAAGAAGAAGTTCTGAAGAATGAGAGCCAAAAGCATTCAATGAAAGCCAAGAAACATGTAGATAAACCTGTTAAAAGGGGTAAATCTCCTATGAAGCATGTTAAAAGTAGCTCTCAACCCTTGAGAATAATTCCTAAAAAGGATACTCAATCTGTCAAATCTGATAGTTCTCAAGGATCATCAAGCAGTGAGAAGACAAAAAAGAAAGATGCATTTCCTAGAAAGAAACCAACAGAACTCATTGGTGATGAAAAGTTTCTGATGAAACATGGATTTGAACCTGAATGATTCCTTTGGAAACCTAAGGCTGAAACTAAGGTTGAAATAGTACCTGATGTGAGAGACTACTCTGAAAAGAAAGACTATGTAGTGAATGAGTGTCTCACTGCATCAGAAGACTGTCTAAGCTCAACCTCATTTGTTAAAACTCCAAGAGAGTGTGGTTATGAAATAGACAATTCAGACAATATAGAAGTCACTCATGAAGATCCTGAGCCAACAACACTCACTTCCCAAGCTATGTCTGAAACTGAATCTGATGAGTTGCAAGTTGATAAGGCTTGCACTTCATCACTCAACTAATCAAAACTTTTTTCTTATATGCAGGAACAGTCCACTCCTCTTAATGACATATGGTACATGGATAGTGGTTGTTCTAGGCACATGACTTGTGACAAGAGGTCTCTTGTCAATTATGAAGAAAAGTTTGAAGGTCCTGTAGCATTTGGGAGTGATGAAAATGGTGGAAAGATTGTTGGAAGAGGAATCTTAACAAATGGAAAAGTTTCATTTGATAATGTGTTTCATCTTGAAGGTCTTCAGTACAATCTACTGAGTATATCACAAATATGTGATAAGGGTTACAAAGTCAGTTTTGATGATTCCCACTGTTTCATCTTAGAACCTGATTTTGTGATTCCACCTGAAATGATTATGATGATGGCACCAAGAAATGACAACTTGTATGAATTGAATATGAAAGAAGCTGTTTCAAGAGGAGGTGCATGTTTTGTTTCCAAAGCCGCTGAAAATGAATCAAAATTGTGGCATAGGAAACTGTGTCATGTGAACTTAAAGAATATGAATAGACTTGTCAAAGGTGAGCATGTCATAGGCTTACCTACAAGAGAGTTCAAATTGGAAGATCATTGTGATTCATGCCAAAAAGAAAAACAACACAAATCTACTCATAAGCCAAAACTCATCAACTCAATTGATCAAGTACTTGAATTACTTCACATGGATCTCTTTGGTCCTGTGAGTGTGCCAAGTATAGGGAAGAAAAGATATTGTCTAGTGATCATTGATGACTACTCAAGATATACTTGGGTTTATTTCCTAAGTACCAAGGATGAGACTGCAGAGTTGATTAAAGGTTGTGTAACAATGATTGAGAACAAGTTGAATAAGAAAGTTAAAATGATGAGAAGTGACAATGGTACGGAGTTCAAGAATAGAGTTATGAAAGAACTTTGTACAGAAAAGGGAATACTTCAACAAATCTCACCTCCTAGAACTCCTGAACAAAATGGTGTTGTAGAAAGAAGAAATAGAACTTTGATTGAAGCTGCAAGAACCATGTTAGCTGATGCTAATTTACCTGTCACTTTTTGGGCTGAAGCCATAAATACAGCCTGCTATATTCAGAACAGGGTACTTGTCAACAAAAGGCATAACAAGACTCGTTATGAAATATTTCACAACAGAAAGTCTTATATAAAGTTTTTGAAGCCCTTTGGATGCAAATGTTTTCTTCTGAACACTAGGGACTATTTGAACAAGTTTCAAACAAAATCACTAGACTGTTTCTTTGTTGGATATTCTACACACTCAAAATCTTACAGAGTATATGTGAAAGACCATTTTAGTGTTATAGAATCATCTGACATCATCTTTATTGAGAATCAATTCACTACAGTTAATGGTGCAGCATGGTTGTTTGATCATGAGAAGTTGATAAGGTCCTTCAAGATTTATTCTGAAGACTTTGATGAATCTTTCTACAAGACCAGTGAAATTGAAGAGAAAAAGAAGAAATCATTGGACTTGGAAGAATTATGGAAGAAGGTTGTTAGAAAAGAAAAGGAGTATACTTTTGTGAAAAATTCCTCATGTGACATTGGTGAACAAAATCTAGAAGACAATCACAATCCTGAACATGATCATTCTGAGAACAATCAAGACAATCAAGATGTACAGAATTATCAAGTTCAGAATGAGGGAGACACAAGCAACCAAGCAAGTGAAGAAGCAGCTGCATCTACTGCAAAATTTCAAAATCTATTCCTTCACTTATGACCTGAAAACTGAATGCATTTGGGACAATTATGACTTGTTTCTTATTCCTTCACTTAAAACTATATCAATAGCTCTGACTTTGAAAGGACATATATTCACTTGTATGTTTGGTTCTGTTGACCATTTCTAGCCAAACAGGATAGCCATTTACCTGCCAAATGAAGAGAAATTGGGGTGATTGAATGTTAAAATGTATTTAATTTGGGAAATGATAGTATATTGACTACTTAGCCAATCATATGGATTTAATAGGTTAAAAAGACCTTAGTATAGTCATTAATATGTATGGTTGCTTTCCCATGATGATGTAAGATCTATGGTGATATAAACATAATGAATATGCTAATCTTTATGTGGAGATACATTGTTGTCTTTGCATGTCTCAAGATAAATCTCTCCAAATGATAGGCAGAAAAATGATTACCCAGTCATACACAAGCCTGTTGTTATTTGGTCAACCAAAAATGAAACATCTTTAAATATGACAAACAAAATATGTTAGAAACTTTGAGAAAGTATCAAAAACAATGGGAAGAATGAATAAATCAACCAAAAGTTGATAAGTGTTTTAAATATTTTATCAAACAAGAGGGTTACAACTAAGACCTACAAAGATGTTGACAAAATCAGTCTCATCTTGAATGAAAGGCTTGTTATTTAACAGTAAGTCCAACGTTCAACCTCTTTATATGTTTGAATATCAAAAATACAAAAAGATCCAATAAGTTCTGTCATACAAAAATAATTTTTGACCAAATACAGGAGGTTGGAGTCAAATTGAGGTGATCTGGGGAAAGCCAAATAAGCTTTGAGAAGAGATATGAGGCATCATAGCACAGTGTTGACCATTAATGCATTATGCTTAAATTGAATCTTAATCATATCACCAAAGAAATGAAATTCATGCTAAGTTTATACCTGCTGTTAACCTATCTAGGCTGTCATAATAATGCTGAGAATGAAGTATTGAGAAAGCTACTTAGTCAATATGATCCCATTCTTGAGATCTTTTCAGAAAATAGAAGAAAATGTTTTGAAGAGAAATACAACTGAAATTTGATCTCTAAATGCACCATTTGCTTTTAAACTATGATCTGTAATGAAAAATATATTTTGACAAAGTGGTTTAAGTCAAAAAGTGTTGAATTTTGCCTTTAATAGGTTGAATATGTAAGTTCGGGTAAGGTTTAATTTTTTATAACCTTTCCGGGCACAAAATAGTTGAATATGTTTGAATATGTATTTTCGAGTAAGGTTTGATGCTTAATGACCTCTCCGGGTAAGCTTAGTCATTTTTGACTATGTTTATGATTTTCCGGCATGCTTTGAAGTGCTTACACTTTCCGGGTAGAGTACACTGGTGTACTCATTTCCTGAGCAAGCTTTAAGTCTTGAAATGATTATGTGTTATAGTTAGCTTTTAACAAGAAATTCTTGTTTCGGGCAAGCTTTGCATTTTATATAGTGATTGTTATTCCAAGCAAACTTTGTGAACTTGAGTAAGTACACCGAGTAAGCTTTGTGATTTGTGTGAATATGTTGTTAGGAAAGGTTTGTTAACCTTTCCGGGCACACTTAAATATTATTATTTAAGTTTGTCATTTTCGGGTATGGTTTGCTATGTTGATGTTTCTTGAGTAAATAAACTGTTTAGTTTAGTTCTCGGGCATACCTGACGATTGAATATGTGTATCCTAGCAAGCTTAGTGCTAATGTAGGGTATTCGGGCAAGCTTTTTGAAATTTTAGACTATAGCACACTTAAATGTTTATGTGTTTTTAATTTCATTCCTAGCATGCTATGTGATATTTGTGTTTATGATTTCTTTGAAATTACAAGTGTTTTCGGGAAAACTTTGTTTTCCGTGCACACTTTATATTTCGGGTACACTTTTGTTCCCTCAATATACTTGGTAATTTCAAAACTTGATTTTCCGAGTACACTCTCTGCTAGAAGTCCTTTTCCGAGCACACTTTGTACTATAGGAAGGTTATTCGGGTATACTTTGCAAAAGAAGGTTGTTCAGGCACGATAAAACATTTTGAAGGTTGCTCGGGCACACTATGCTTCCAAGTATACTTGATTGAATATTTTTTTTAGTATGATTGATTAATTATGATTCTTATCTCATTAGGGTTTATGCTAGACTAACTCATTCAATTTGAATTCAAGAAATTAATACGAGGATCTTCATTTATTCCTAGTAAGGAGGTTTATTTGATATCCTATACTTGATTATTTGCCTTTTGATTAATTTCTCAAGAAATCAGGTATTTCAGGTCAACTTCCTTCATTTTACTTAAATTTATTTCAGGAATTACTTTAACTTTAAATACTTTACCATTTCTGGACATATTCCAAAGCCATCATTCCTTAAGTAGATAAGGGACTTATGAGCTAAAAGACAAAACACTTTTTAAGTTTCTTACTTTACCTGGCATGTAAAAGATAGAGATAGAATCAAATAAGCTTTATCTACAGCTTTTCTGCCAAAATGTGCAGAGATGTACTTTACATTTGTCTTAACTCTCATTAAAAGGAGACCTTCATATGTTGCTCAAAATTAAAAATTCACAATTTAAGAGAAACTCACATTTCTGTTTTGTGTAGATTTCAATATCATTCAAGACAACGGTTTGAATCGAAATATTCTTTATCCCTTAATCTTCATTTGTATCTTAATTACACTTACTTAGAAATCTAGCTGACAATTGTGTGTTCATTGCTTAAACATAGAATCAGCAATGGATCCAACTCCAAGTAATTCCAATTCCTACAAACATCATCTTTCTGAAGAACTGAAAAAGGCTCTACAAAGAGTTCAAACCGTAATGTCTGAGGTTGAGAAGATCTCAGTAGCCCCAAAACAGGGGGAGAACTTGTTAAAGCTTCTTTCTATCTATGAAGAAAACAGTTCAGATGAAGAAACTGACAATGTTCCAGAAGATGAAAAGAAAGATCTTGAGGAAAGAAAGAAAATAAAAGGGAAAGAAATTGCTCTGGAAGATGATAAAATTCAGATTTTCCTTCAAGAGAATACAATGGATTCAAACATGGATGAATCTGAATTAGAAGCCGAAAGAGTCTATGTGCAAAGAATGACAGAAATTTTTGACAGAGAACTTCTAAATCAAATGCTGACTGACAATGACTTTGAAGAACAAGAAAGTCTGATGAAGCTATTTGAAGACAATAAGAAATTAAGGGATGAATCAAACTATGAATATCAGAAGGAAGTCCCACAAGAATTGATTGAAAATTGCATAAATGATGAGGAAATTCCAAATGGTGTGCTAGTATCTCTACTCAAGCTGATCAAACAACAAGAACCAGAGACAGAGGTAAAAGAGAAACTAGACACTGCTATTGATCAAATTTCAAAAACGTTGAACGGAGAGACTGTTCAAGACAAAATGAAAGATGAATTGGAAGAAGAAATGAACACTCAAAAGTTCTTGAGCAAATATGGTGGTAAACCAAAATTTTTGGTGAAAAATGGAATTCGTTTTAACATGGTAAAAGTCATGACAAGAAAAGAGATCTTGAGCAACTTCAAGAAAATGAAAGAACAACAGTTAAACAAGAAGAAGAGAGCTGCTCAGTCTCTAGTGGGTAAGGGCAAATGAATATCCAAAAAGATGGCTGATCTATCAAAGATGACAATGAAGGGGAAATCCAAAGTAAAGGAATTCTGCAAAAAGACAACATCCTTGGTCTCAAAACAGAATAGTACAAAGAAAAGGAAGATGTCTTTAACTAATCAAGAAAAACCAAAGCAGATGCACTTGAAGGTGGATAAACCCTTTATCAAGGCTACAGTAAAAGACAACAACCCTTCAGTCAACCACAAGGTTATGCCAAGTGGAGTATTATATGAATCAAGTATTGGACATCTGAATGTTATGGTGGAAAATGGAGAGATTGTGAAGATCTTCTCTAAAAATGACTCCAGAAAATTCAATCTAAGGCAATTAACTGTGATTGCAAGACTACGTCTCTCTGATTGTAAAGAAAGGCAAAGCCCTACAAGTGCTAAGCAATCAAAACTGTTAAGATTCTTGAGTGAGCAAGAAAAATTGAACTTTCCATGCCTAAACAATCATCTCTGGCTATAATGAAGACAAGATCAATAGTTTAGGATTTGATATGTAATGTCTTCGGACAGCTTTTGATTATGTAATGTGTTTATGTTATTTGAATATGTAATATGACTTTTAATTTGATTTGTATTTTGACTAAGTATAAGTAACCTTAGAAATGTTTTGGGTCAGCTGAGGTGTTCCAATCTAGGGGAGATTGTTGAGTCAAAGATTTGCCCAAAATGAAGTATATGGAAGATTGGAATCATCTCAACCTCCTCAGAATTCGCTAAGTATGGATCCGGGCACACATTAGACCTCGGAGCAAGCTTTTACTTAGCCAGGTACGATATTTTGTCTATCGGGCAAGGTTCTCTTCAAGAAGTCTTCTTTAGTGGATATCCGAGCAGGGTTTGCAAATTAGTGTATTGCCAAGTAAAGTTCACTCCTGAGTAAGCTTTCGGCTAACCAAGTCCATGAAGCCAAGTGATTGGAAGACTGGGCAAGGTATTCATTAATAATAATGGTCCGAACAAGCTTGATGATTTATTGGAATATCTTTAAGTAATATCAAGCAAGGTTCAACTCAAGCAAGGAACAGTACTCCTGAGTACACTTTGCTTATAAGTTATTTTATAGCAGGGAGTTGAAATGGACCATTGAAGAACAAGGTTGCTCGTAAGTGTTTGTCGGGAAAAGTCTGGCAAAGTCAAGAAGATTGAAGTCTACCCAGTGAGTATTTTACTTGGTAAAATACTCTTCAAGTAAAGTCTACCCGGAAACTGATCCCGGGCACACTTCTATGTTACCAAGTTGTGAAGGATGGCAGAGTACACAGTGTACTCGGAAAATGAAGATTGATGCAAAGCCTACCCAGAAGACTTGTTTTACACTTAGAATATTTGTGACTATGTAATTTGAATATGTATTTGCGTTTGGGGTTTCTAGAAGGAATGAGAGCTGTCATAGGGTGGTAGGCCTATAAATAGAATGTTTTAGGGAACGCCGCCTAAGGACAAGGCAGACAGACACATTAAATAAGAAAGAATATTGTGTGTGTGACGGCTGTCCTTGTACGGAAAAACCTTCCTTCAAGAAACCCTAAATCGATTATCCACTTTGTATGATTGATATTATATAAATGGAAATCTTTTGAGTGAATCTTGTTCGTGTTGGTTACATTTGAATATTGATTAAGCAACCGTATGTTTGTTATTGATTCCGCCTTTAACAAACTGTAATCTTTCTAAATATAGCAACCCGTCATTAACTCCCTTGTCGACACATCAATTTGTGTGAGTTATGACATGATTAAGTAAGATCTAGCTGAAATCGAGGACCTGACAACAATTAATAATAATGAACTAACTTCTAGTTCGTTTCAAATTAACGAATCCATATCTGATTCGTTAAGTGAGTGATTCGCTAATCTAGTTCGTGTGAATCCTTAACAAATTGGACACAGAGGAGTTTCAATTCGCTAAGGTTAACGAATGGCCAGTAAAGTCTTACTCTTTGACTGTCATGGTCAAAGTCAAAATTAACAAGAACACAGTCGGTCAAAGTAGCAAATCTGAGATTAATTACTCCATAATAGACGATGAGTAGCCGAACAAATGACTTTACAAGTCTCGGAAACTCATTGCGAAGCAAAAAATAACGTTATGAGATTTTATACCAACAAATAAGCTAGGATATTCAAGGTTTGTACAGTGTATAAACACCCGAGACAACAATCAAATAATAAACCCGACATTCAATAATCAAATTCTGATTAAGGATCACCAAGGGTGTCAGAACTCGATTATGATCAAAATGATATCAAATTTAAGTATATTAACAGAGTATTAATCCAGGTAAACAATATTTCAAAAACCTTGAAAACCCTGATATCCGAATCACATAATTACCCTATCAAAACTGTATCATTTTTGACGAAAATCACAAAGAAATGATCATCTATACCTTACGAACACAATGATATACTCAAAAGTCCGAATTTCGAAGGTATAAAAATTTGAAAAAATTTGAACAGGGTAACTTTAGGTATAAGGAAGATGAGTGAATAGTGTCAATGACGATTCATTTCACGGCGTCCTTTATACACTGTCCTTACACGCTTCCCAATATACGAATCAAACTAATTCGTTTGAAATTTGAAACAACGAATCAGCTGATTCGTTACTCGAACTGAACACGTGGTATAACGAATTAGGTTTGGTTCGTGTCTTGATTTGTTAAATATGTATAACGAACTAGGTGTACTTCGTTACAGAGAGCGGAAGCGAATTAGGGAATGAACTAGGATGTAGTTCGTTAAGACAACCTAATTCGTTATCCATAAATAACGAATTATGCTTAACTAAATTTTAACTTTAATTAAAATAAATAAATAAATGAACTAAATACAATTAATTAAATTGATTTTTTAAATAACTTAAAGGGATTACCGAGTACCTTTATCTCGATAATCAAATAACTTAAAACGTTTCACGTTTTTGAAACATAATTTAAAGTACAATTTAAATAATATGTAAAATAAAAAGGTAAAATATTTTTGGTATTTTGTAAAAAATTAAAGAATGTATTTACAAAAATATCTGAACTAAGAAATAGACAATCTTTTTGTGGGTTTCTATGATTTTCCAAAGCTATACATATTTTTGTGTTTTTGTTAAGTTTGAGCAGAGAATCATAATGACCAAAATGCCCTTCCGTCACAATTTTGTATTTCGGCGATATTATGACTAGCGTTAAGTCGGTCATTGATATTGTTGTCCACTTAAATCTTATAACAAGCCTTCAAGCATTTTTGTGATATGATTTAAGGTTCAATTAGCGCACAGAATATCAAAAACTATCAGCCCCTAATCTCGGTTCAAGCTTAATTTGAATTTTGCCCAATCACCCCAACTTGACTTAAACGTTATAATGTTGATCAAAATTTTGAATACCAATTGAGAAATTTATAATTTTTGAGCAATGCATCAAGTTTCCTTTACTGTAAGTGAGTATGCACGAGTCCATATGTCGTCTTACAAACATTGTATCCCCTGGGGTCCGTTTCTTATTGGTATTGAGACGCACGCAAGGGAGGAACAATTGTATGACTAACAGCGGTTTTTGATCAAGTCAGTAATTTGGATTGTACGAAGTACAGCAGTGATCAAGTTTAATGACTTTGGGTTTGCTCTAAAAGCGAATGAAATATTCATGTTTATGAATACCCAGATGATTAAGTCGCATAAAGACTTACACTTTCCAGAATCCTAACGCTTGTTATTTGTTTTATTATATTTTTGGGTGATCAACATCTATAAGGCTTAAGTTTGACTGGTTATTACATTTCTGCCATCCTCACCGAGACTTTTGCTAGAGACTAGTACCTCTTTCAATTTGGCTTTTCTTTAGGTTTATATCACTTATATTACTCTAACAGATTGTTTAAGACCTATCAACGCACAATGGGTAAGCACTCACTCTTTTAAGCTTATTTCTTTCTAGATTTGAGGTTAAATAATCAATGTACTATCATTTTCTTTTTTTGATTCAAAAACTCAAAATTTTGAGGAGCATAAACTAAAATGAATTTAATCGCCCCGGTTACTTTCAGTCAATAGATTAATGGCTATCCTATCAATCTACAAGTAGATAATAGGACCAAAACATGCAGGCATGCTCCACATACTTAAATAACCGACATTATTTTCAGCGAGAAAATAAGGTAAAAAGCATAACACCCACCCCAACTACTTTCCATTATCTGATAAATGGCTATTCTGAATATTTCTAAGAAATTATCGGGACCAACCATATACAAGTATATGTTCTTCAAACATCAGTAATTGACATATTTTTCAGTGAATGAAAGCAAAAATATTTTTGGTTTTTCTCTTTTCAAACATAAAACACAATCTTTTTGTCTTTTCGGATTGTTCTATACAAACAAGAAATTCACATTTTTTTTGAATTTTTTAGAATTTTAAGACAAACTGAAAGCACAATCTTTTTGATTTTTCAAATTTTAAAATGTTTTTGGTTTTTCAAAATAAATTCAGGAAAGATCACAACATTTTTGATTTTTCAAAATTTTCTAATGTTTTTGGGTTTTATCTATACAAACGAAACGCACAATATTTTTGTATTTTCTAAGTTTCACCCCCTAAAACCTAAAAACAAAATAAATTTAAGCTAAAATTAATAGAAAAGACAGATAATCATCCTTGTTTTAGGATATCATCGAGGGTCTTCAATCCATTTAAACCAAGCAAAAATTGAAAACGCGTTTTATCAAAGGCTTTGGTAAATAGATAGGTTTTCGGAAAATCAGTATGTACTTTCTCAAGTCAATTAATTTCTTTTAATAACAATCCCGTATAAAATGATATCGAATCTCGATATGTTTCATTTTAGAATGTTGTACGGGATTTTTGGTGATACTAATAGCAGCAAAATTATCAATTAAGATGGGAGTAGTAATAAACTTCAAACCGTAGTTGCGAAGATGTTGTTGTATCCATAGAACCTGGGAACAACAACTCGAGGCTGCAACATACTCAGCTTCGGCGGTTAAAGTGGAGACCGTTGTCTCCTTCTTACACTGCCAGGAAACAAGTCGGCTTCCTAAGAATTGACATCCCGCTGTGGTAGACTTGAAATTAATCTTGCATCCTCCATTGTCTGAGTCAGAATAAGCGGTAAGATCAAAAGTATCGTCTTTGGGGTACCATAACCCGATGTAAGGATTTCCCCTCAGATGTTGAAGAATACGCTTGACCGCTGCCAGGTGAGTCAGTCGGGGACTAGCTTGTAGGGATGGCAATGGGTCGGATTTGGGTCGGGTTTAGGTATTCCCAAACCCATACCCTGTTATGAAAGTCCATACCAAACCCGCCCCAAACCCGTCTGGTTTTAATCGGGTAATTACCCATCGGGTTTCGGGTTTTCCCATCGGGTTTCGGGTTTCTTATTGGGTTTTGATAAAATACTTGTCGGGTATACGCGACTCAAAACACACAAGGTTTCTACCGGGTTTTGACATAATATAAGTAATCGATTACAAAGATGGTTACCATAAAGATAATATCTCCCAAATAAATGACATAAACAAATTTCAAGAAATAATATATTTGAAATATAATATGTATATAATATAATAAGTTATATCGGGTACATCGGGTATATAATTGGGTAAATGGGTTTATGTTATCGGGTAATCGGGTCGGGTAATCGGGTATATTAGAAATCCCAAACCCATCCCAAACCCGTGAAAAGTTTCAAAACTAATCCCAAACCCGTCCCAAACCCTAATGGGTTGGGTATTACCCGTCCCATTTATGTCGGGTTTTGGGTTTTCCCATCGGGTTCGGGTTTCATTGCCATCCCTACTAGCTTGGTACCTAGCACATAAACAAACAGTAAACATTGTGTCTGGACGAGAAGCAGTTAGATACATTAAAGAACCAATCATAGCTCGATAGAGGGCCGGATCAACAGTATCCTCCAATTCATCCGGTAATAAATTGTGACCCGCTGGAAGAGGAGTAGAAGGGATTTTTTCGGCAGTAATCTTGAATCGTCTCAAGACGCCGTTCACATATTTTGTCTGATGAATGAAAATTCCTTTAGCAGACTGATGAACCTGCAAACCTAAAAAGAAATTCATCTCTCCCATAGAACTCATCTCTAACTTGGTTTGAATTGATTTCTCGAACTCCTTACACAACGTGTCGATTGTTGACCCAAAGATTATGTCATCGACATAAATCTGGACGAGGAGAAGATCATCACCAATATTTTTATAAAACAAAGTGCGGTCAACAGTTCCACGTTTGAAACCATTATCCGTCAGATGGTCGGCTGTAAGGCCCCGTTACCGGTAACCCTACTTTCGTGTTGGATTTACTCATAAACACAGTTCTAAATATCAGAGTTAATTAAAACATTTATGCGGAATATAAAACTTTCATAAAACATTACATAATTAATAACTTGTCTCAAAACATTCATTGTCTTTCACATTAAAGCATTAAAATTAACACATCATAAGTCTTCAGATGCCAGATTCTTGTTCAGTGCCATGTGTCTCCTCAAGCGAGCTGCCTCATCCTACTCACCTGCGTGCATACTAAAAGTCAGCTACGCTGGGTGAGTTCTAGTTAATCACATAATCATACAATACATTCTTACATTTCATACTTAATCTCTTAACTTTCTTTCATATACACCTAAGTGCTTTTACTTTCGTTTTTACTTTCATACTTTCTTTACATACATAATCATACGTTCATTTTTACCTTCATACTTTCCTTACATACATAATCATACTTTCTAAAGAGCCTTTCGCCCTATAACCTCACAGATATTATAATGGTATGGTCCCTAGTTTTCGAATATTAGAAGGGTTCGATTCCCTAACATCACAGATATTATAAGGGTCTAGTCCCTATCATCACAGATATTATAAGGGTCTGGTCCCTAGTTTTCGAATATTAGAAGGGTTCGATTCCCTAACATCACAGATATTATAAGGGTCTGGTCCCTATCATCACAGATATTATAAGGGTCTGGTCCCTAGTTTTCGAATATTAGAAGGGTTCGATTCCCTAACATCACAGATATTATAAGGGTCTGGTCCCTATCATCACAGATATTATAAGGGTCTGGTCCCTAGTTTTCGAATATTAGAAGGGTTCGATTCCTTCTTCGTTACCATACAACCATACATCATTATTTCCTTCCTTTATTAACTTTATCACATTTATACGCATGAGCATACATATCATACTTACCTTATACTTAACATTACAACCTGACAGTACGTGCCATATCCGAAGACCGTTCACGTACCATCAAGCAATCATTCATACATATCACATATATCACATAGGGCATACACTTATCACTTAGGATAAATGTATTAACAACACATCAAGTATGCATACAGCCCCGAAAGCATAACAAGGAATGGGGCTAGAAACTCACCTGAACACGGTTACGTTCTCCGTTGATCGTAATCCCTTTCTTCAGTTGTGCACGGCTGACTGTATAACAAGTATACATATCAATTTAACTATCACTACTTATAACATCTTTCTAGTCTTAATTACTACCCACAACGAACGGGGGTCCGGGGGCAGCGCCCCTGGCAGCGGGGTCTAGGGGCGGCAGCCCCTAGCAGGGTCCAAGGGGCAGAGCCCCTGGCTGGGGTCGAGCTGCCAGGTCAGCTTGGAAAAATTTTATTTCCATTAACTGTCTTAACACATTTTTCATTAGATTTTTAATTTATTTTTTAATCGAACTTGACTTTAGGCGAAGTTAACCTTAGGCGAACTTAGCTTTAGGCGAAGTTACCAGCTAGGCGAACTTAGCTTTACAGCGAAGTTGCCATCAGGCGAACTTGGCTTCAGGCGAAGTTGTCATCAAGCGAACTTGGCCTCAGGCGAAGTTACCAGTTAGGCGAACTTAACTTTACAGCGAAGTTGCCATCAGGCGAACTTGGCTTCAGGCGAAGTTGTCATCAGGCGAACTTGGCCTCAGGCGAAGTTACCAGTTAGGCGAACTTAACTTTACAGCGAAGTTGCCATCAAGCGAACTTGGCTTCAGGCGAAGTTGTCATCAGGCGAACTTGGCCTCAGGCGAAGTTACTAGTTAGGCGAACTTAACTTTACAGCGAAGTTGCCATCAGGCGAACTTAGCTTGCAGGCGAAGTTCATCAGGGGAACTTAGCTTGCAGGCGAAGTTCGTCGCTTTGAAGGCGAAGTTGCCCAGATGAAGGCGAAGTTGCCCAGACAGCTGCTGTTTTAGTTTCTGATCGGCCTTTCGAGCGATTTTAACACCCTTGCTATGGTTCAATATCACCCACTACGCTACCCGACCATTTTTGGTCGTTTATACACTAAAAAGCTTGGATCTTTAAACTTCAAAGATCAAGAATCATACCTTTTTGGGCTTGTTTGGATCTCGTTTACTTGCTTATCACCACTAATCGCTCTCTCTCTCACTCGGGTCTGCCGGATCTGCCCGGATCTGCCTTCGGTCCGGCGGCGAAGTTAGTGTGGTATGTGTGTGTTTTTGGAGTGTTAGGGAGTTTGGTGAAAAATGAAGATATTTTGGGATTTTGGGGGTATTTATATCCCTGAAATCCCATTCTCATTTAACCCCTCTCAATTAATCCAAGTCCAAGACCCGCTCCTTACCCGATATTAATTAATTACGCGAAATCACTAAACATAACTTCCTTTACTCATCATTAAAATTTTAGGATGTTACATCGGCAGTGTGCCATACCAAGCCCTCGGGGCTTGATGTAGACCATACAATGACTTGTTTAAACGGTAAACTCGGTCAGGATAATCAGGGTCTTCAAAACCTGGAGGCTGTAACACAAACACTTCCTCATGAAGTTCACCATTGAGAAAAGCACTCTTGACATCCATTTGGTATACTTTAATGTTCTTATAAGTAGCATACACCAAAAAGATTCGAATCGACTCTAATCTTGCAACTGGAACATATACTTCAGTGTAATCAATACCCTATTGCTGATGAAAACCTTGCACCACTAAACATGCCTTGTTTCTCACAATTACCCCACGATCGTCTTTCTTACACTTATATACCCACTTAGTCGGAATTGCCTTCTTGACTCTAGCAGGTTTGTCGATAAGATACCAAACACCCAAACATGCAAATTGTTGTAATTCTTCTTGCATGGCTTCTACCCAAGAAGGATCTTGAAGTTCCATACGAGGAGTCGTTGGCTCAACTTGGGATAGAAAGCAAGTGAATTTAGCAAGATTTACCATCCCAGACGAGTGTAAGTCAGCATAAGCACACAATAAATTATTCTAGGTCAATGAAGCAACTTGATGTCGTGTTTGAACTCCCACATCCAGTTCTCCAATAATGTTTTCTTTCGGATGATAATTATGAATCCTAAGAGTGGGATTCTCAGGAGCATCAATAGTTTCAAATAAATTAGTGTTCACCCAGATCGTGAGATGAAACATCACTATCACCTTCGATAACTTGATCAACGACTTGAGTGTCATCAGATGAAGTAGATGCGTTGTCGAAGAGAATTGGAGACTCGTTATCAGATTCTTCTGTTGGAGCTATAATCGAAACTTCAACATCATTAGAACTTGCAAATCTTGGAATTACCAATTGTTCCTCAAAATAAGCACGGACTAAATCTTCATCTGGTTGATCAGTTTTTGGAGTAAACGAATTAAATAAACCATCATAGTCAAACATCCAGTCGGGACCTTTTCCTTGAGAAGGAGTAGTGTACTTTTGACATTCTACATGGTACCATTCTTCAACACAACCAGACGTGAAATTAAATACCTGTTTCTTAGGAGAAGCTTAACCCAAGAAATACCCTTCAATGGCTTTTTCATCGAACTTTCCCACATCCTTTTTCAACATCGTACAAGGACACCCAAAAGGTTTCGAATACTTTAAATTAGGTTTACGATTATTCAACAGCTCATAACTTGTCTTCTTGAGTCGTTTAACAGTTAGAACTCGATTAATTGTATAACAAGCAGTATTCACCGCCTCATTCCAAAACTGGATAGGAAGCTTTGAATCAACAAGCATCGTTCTAGCAGCTTCAATCAAAGTTCCGTTCTTTCGTTCAGCTACACCGTTTTGTTGTGGTACGTATGGGGCACTGTATTCTCGATGAATACCCTTTTGTAAACAAAAGAAATCCAACACAGTATTTTTTAATTCGGTACCATTGTCACTTCGAATTCTCCTCACTTTCTGTTTGTATAGTGATTCGATCTTAGTGATTAAATTTTGAACGAGAACCGGTGTTTGATCTTTTGAACTCATAAACAAGACCCATGAGAATCGTGAATAATCATCAGTAACTACCAGGTAATACCAATCTCTAGAAATACTCGCACTATTCACTGGACCGAATAAATCCATATGAAGTCGTTCAAGAGGAGTATCAATGGAATTTAATAACTTCGAAGGATGTGACTTTTTCTTCTGTTTACCCTTTTTGCAAGCAAAACAGTGATCGGATAACTTAAAATTCTTCAAAGACATACCATCAACTAGATCATTTGCTATGAGATAGTTTATCATACGAACATGAATGTGACCCATTCTACGATGCCATAGAATAGAGTCTTTCGCGGTTGCTTTCGAGACAAAACACGTTTTGATCGATGTTGATACTTTAGAACTCATATTTAAGACATAAATACCATTTGATCGAGGTGATCGCATGACAACCATGTCCTCGTGAATCACATAACCCGGTTTTAAAATCAGACACTCTTTATCTGTAAATATTGTAGTGTATTGTTTGTCACAGATTTGCGACACACTCAATAAATTATGATCCACTTTATCACAATAGTTAACCTTCTCAAAAGTAATATGCCCATTCGAACTTCACCTTCTTGTGTAATCATACCCCCAGAATTCCCAGCAAACGCTACATAACCCCCTTGAATATTTCTTACATTTGTTAAGAGGTCGAGACTTCTAGTAATATGACGAGAACATCCACTATCCATGATCCGGTTTTCACCAGAAATGGTCTTGGATGTACCCTACATACAAACGAAAATGATTAGTTCAAAAAGGCAGCCCAGGCCTCAGTCTTGGGCACCTTTTGGTTTTCTTGATAGGAGTTAAACTTAGTTGCATTCAATTGTTGTTCAGCAACTTGAGAATAAGTTATATGTTTCCTAGACTTTCGTCTTAGATACGAAGCTTGAAGTACATTTGAATTAACATTATTGCATAACGGTTCGGTTGGAATAAACTTTGGTTTAACAGAACCATGATTTTCATTCACATGAACAACTTTTCGAGGATACACATTAGAGAACATAATATGAGTATCATCAACATACGAGACAGGTCGTTTCAGAATCTCCATTAACAAAGGAACCGATTTGGAATGGTCCTTGATAAAAGGATGAAGATTCTGATAGTTCTTCTTGCCACAATTTCTTACTACATGTCCTTGTTGACTGTAAAGGAAACAGCTTCGCATGTCAACATGATGATGTTGAGAATTAGTCGGAACATGTGACACAGAGGATGAATGATGACTCACATTTTTGGTCATGCTCTTAGCAAAATCATCAGATAACTCAGATTTATTTTTCAAATAAAAATCTAAGTTAGAACAATTTGAAAAACTTTTCAAAGTATCTATTCCAGTTGACTTCACAAATTGAACTTTCTTAGCCTGTTTTAAAATTTGCTTTGCTTTATTCAATGGATCAGATGGAGCCAATGTTTTAGCTTGAGCATACCGACGTTCAATATCTTGAATCTTGAAAGTTTCATTGTGAAATACACTCTTTCCTGATGAGTTTTGATCTTGCTTTCTGGGACCGGTATACTCCTTTTTAGACTTATCACATTCTTTGGCAAAATGACCAAACTCTTGACAATTATAGCACTTAACCTTTAATTTATCAAACCCCAATTTCTTGCTCAAAGATGGAAGATCTTTACCCGTTCCCTGTATGAACTTTTTCACTTTCCTGACTATCATAGACGTATTCCACTTCAAGTCCATCAGTTCTAAATCATCAGGATCAATTTGATCATAATCTTCATCAGTCAAATCACTTGTAGCAATTTTACTACTAACCAAATTCTCATAAAATGTCATGAAAGAAGATAAGAAAGAAAAATTTTGTTCAGCCTCTCTCATGTTTACATTTGGTGGTGATGAGAATTGATTTGATGATGAAGAACTTCCAGATCCTCCATATGAACCAGTATTTCCAGCTGTGTAGAAACAAGCACGTGGATCACTATAGATAGTTGTTGCATTTTCACTTGCAGTTTGTGTGAGAAAAGCAGTGATAGGTGAAATGGTTGAACTTAATGGCATGCTTCCACCATAAAATGCAGGATCTTGATTTTCTTTCGAAGACTTCTGACATTTAAGATCATATTCTCGAGCCTCGATCTTTTGAAGAAATTCAGATGCAGTCAAATACTCATTACTAAAATAATTATTCACCTTCAACACCATAAGGAAAGTTGAATAAGAACTTGGCAAAGCACTTTTAATAGTATTAATCTTGTCAAATTCAGATATCTCCAATCTCATCTTGTCCATCTCGGCTATCAGATGATAAAATCGTGTTGTCATCTCTTCAAGAATCTCACCCTTTAGTAGGTTAAAGTTTCTATATTGAAACTTGAGCATAACCTTTTTGCTTTCAGCGGTGTTTCCCATACTTCTCATACGAATATGTTGAAATAAAGAAGCACAAATCTTTATACTTCCTACTTGGTGAAAGATATTTTTAGGTAAAGCCATAGTAAGAGTAGAATAAGCTTTTGTCTCAATTTCTAATGCTTTCTTCTCTTCAAGAGAGTATTTAGAGATAGCTTTAGGTGTAAAACCAATAGTCTCATCCCCAATCATTGGAATGGTGTAGACCTCATCCAAACAATATGAACAATCAGGGTGGACTGACCATAGATGAGCATGGAAACGAGGTTCCCATTTAGCAAAATCGCTAAATTTCATCAAATGTGGACACTTTGAATGTGAACCAATCTCGGTATCCAGTTGTAACATTTGTTGCATCAACATGTTTTGAGAAGCTAATGCATACATTCCAGCCATTTTGACAAGTTTTGAACTTTAAGGGTTAATTTTGAAAATAAGATTAGCGAATTGTAAATAGTAGAGGTAACGAACTGTGAACAGTTGTAGCGAAGTGTGAACAGTAATCAACGAATCAAATCTTAACGAAGTTAAGATTGATTAAATAGCGAATCAGAATTAAAATTAACGAATTGATCAACGAATCAGATGGTCAACGAATAAGTCCAATCACCAAGTATTGGCTTAGCGAATAAGAAAGTTATCTTTGACGAATCACTAAGACAGGCCTAGCGAATTAGATAACGAACTACTTACAGTTTATAGCGAATCAACTTATAACGAATTAGGTTGTTACAACGGTTTGAAACAAACTCTGACAACAAGTGCCATGTGGCAAAAGTTGTTATAACACAATTTCCAAGGTAGACGCGTGTCACACAAATCAGTTGGACACGAATTGGAATGTATAACGAATTGGTTAACGAATCAACCAAAATTCATAATGAATTAGTGTAAAAATTAACGAATCAGGTAGCGAATTTGGTGAACAGTGTAACGAATTTGGTCAAAAGATCAACGATTAACGAATCTTCAAATTTGTTTGAAGATCTTCAAATCTTCAAACATGATTTCCAGAAATCTGGAAATCATATGAACACAAACCCCGAACCAAATCCGTAATACTACCTCAATTTTTAACCAAATCACACAAATGAGCTACCAAATTACTCGTAAACCACACACTAAACCAATCGTATCAATATCGTACCACAATTACTCATAAATCATACTCAAACTGACCAACTACCAATCCTTTGTTTCTCGGCTAAATCAAAACAATACGAATTACCTCAAACTCAATCCACGGCCCAATTCCTTCTGACCGAACCTCACCAATACCTTAACAACCTCAGATTCAATCCACTTGATCCATAACCAATCCAAATCAAGCTCAAATTGAATCAAATTCAAACCGTAATCAAACTTATACCAAATTTAATACTAAAACAGTCCCAATTACAATTAAATACACGAATCAAGAGCAATCGAACGACCGAAAGCTCTCATACCACTTGTGAACACCTAAATCGATCTCGGATCTAAGATTACTTTAATCTATTATATGGATCTAGTTCATGATGTTATTGATTATATGTTATATATTAGTGTTAGTATTAGTTGCATATATGTGTATGTATAATATTAAGATTGAATATGTTAACGAAGCTCTTTATAGTAGATCTGGAAAGAGGTTCGATAATATAATTCTCAAAAACTTAACTTAATTGTGAACAATGTTCACATATAAATAGAAGATGGACCTAGTTCGTTAACATCCCCTAACGAACTAGAGTCCACTTTGTTACATAAATATAAATGAAATCCTCTTAACGAATCACCCCCTGATTCGTTAAACATCCTTAACGAACCAGAAGGGATAATAACTTAGGTCTTAGTTCGCTAAATATCCTTAGCGAACTAGACATTACATTAACGAACTAACTTAAAGTCTTAAGAATTTATTACATAAATTAAACGACAAATACATTAACGTTAAATACAAAGACTCAAGACGCAAAATCGTGTACTAACATTTAGGTTGCTCATCATTTCATTGAAAACTAATTTGGAATAATTGTAATTCCAATCCATGATCAGATCTTCAATAGAAAACATCTGAGTGTGGCTGATCTCATGCGAACCTTCCTTTCTTCTCGAGATACATGTAGAGAACGTGTGCAATAGGTATCTCCAGTACGGGTGAAATAACTTCTTGATTGCTGGAGGATATGTACCTTCGTAACCTATTCTTGTAAGAACCTCAGTAACTTCAGCAACAGGTACTCTGTTGGGTAATCAGGTTGATCCCCAAACAAGAGCACTTCTCTAATGTTGGCCTCAGTAACAACGATTGGCTTCTTCTATACTTTGGAATCAATTGACATGATTCCGTCTGGCCCTCGTGGATTAATTGATGCATTGTTCCAAAAATCGGTAAACACCTTTTTGCAAATGACAGGGTTCTCTCGAAGAGCATGAGAAATCCTGCACGTGTTGAGTCCGACTATTATCGACTTGAATTCCTTGTGGGCCATGGGTGGATCAAATAGATAACCAGCTATGATCGGCCATTTCTGCACCAAACGTATCAAGTTAGACAATATATAGAACCAGTTTGATAATATTCTTACAAGAATTTTGGGCTAGAGATTTAAAGCAGGCCAAGATAAAAGTCATTTGAGATCCCACAAAGATCCATTAGTTGGCTCAATAAAACAGCCCAGTATAGTATTTGGCCCAACAAAGAGTGCACAGTCCAGTAAGAGAGATCTTGGTCAACAAGGAAGGTTCTCGGTCAACGGAAGTCAATAAAACCAACCGAGAACTGAGGTTGTCGGTGAACCTTTAACCGAGAACGAGGGTTCTCGGTCAAATATTGACCGAGAACATGTATTTTCTGTCAAGATGGGGAGTTCTCGGTCAACGAAAGTCAACCGAGAACTCCTTGATAGGGAAACGTGCAATCATCCTCATCCCACCGTGATCTCTGCAAAACCTCCATTAAACCTGCATTTAGTCAATAATAAACGGCCGAAAACACTCGAATAACCCTAAGAAATCCATCAAAAACCCTTAAATACACATGAATTCACTGTCAATTCATCAGATTTGTTTATGAAATCAGTGCATGTCAACCATCAATGAAATCTCTATCTGTATATATAGATATCCAATACCTGTTAATCAAGTAAGAACACCTTGAATAAAGATCAGTGATGAAGGTTTTGATTTCGGCTGGCTTGAGAGAGATAAAGAGTTTTTGATTTTGAGATTAATGATAGTGATAATTAAAAAAAACTTTAATACCACTTATATTATAAAAAAAACCGGGCCGAGGACACTAAATGGACTCAAACTTGAAGTGGCCCAAGTAGAGATATGTCCAAAAAGATAAAAGACCCAAAAGGTTTTTCAAGGCCCAATTTCAAAAGCAAGCTTAGTTTACACAAACGTTTCGAGGAGAGTAGTTTCGAGAAAAATATAACTGAGATGAACAAGACAAAACAAAAAAAATAATCAAGAACAAAAATTTAAAAATAAATCTACATTAGAATACACAAAAACTCCCTTGAATTTATAAAGTCGGGATCAAATTTCAGTTCTTAGTAAATCTGTCGCCCTTTTATGAAAAGATTCGAACATGGAATCATGTCGTTTAAGAGGCTGTCACAAGGATTCAAGTTCAGCAATATTATGACATGAAGAGACAGGTTGATAGCAGATATAACATACTTAGCATGATTTTCATTGCATCAGTGATATGATTAAGGTTCAGTTCGGCATAAAGCTTAGATGGACATCACTCATGGACTTGTGATGCCTCATATCTCTTCTCAAAGTGTATATGGCTTTCCCCAGATCACCCCAATTTGACTCCAACCCCCTAGTGCTTAATAAAAATATTTTATATAAAAGCAAGCTTAGGCTTTAAGGTTGAACGTTGGACTTAGTGCCAGTAAACTGACAAGCCTTTCATTCGAGACATGACAGTACTTACTTGTGTGCCCCCATCTCTGTAGTTCTAGTTTGACCCTTTAAGCCTTGTTTATGAAATGAATTTAATAGCTTTAATAGCAAGAAGTAAACGCAATCACCAAATTTTTTTTTATTTTTTAGTTTTTTTATTTTTTATTTTTTTTTGTTTCAATAATTATAATAATAGTAGCTTGACAGTATAATATTTTTGGTGATCAAGACACTAACGGGCTCGTGTATGACTGGGTAATTGCATTTTTGCCTATCATTCGGAGAGATATATCAGGAAACATGCACATGTCTTCAAAATGACTCTCCACATTAAGTTTAGAAAATTTAGTTTATATCACTTTAACTTTGACGCATCATGAAAAGCTACCACACACATCAATGACTGTTCTAGAGCCCTTTAAGCTTAATGACTTCACCCGTTAGGCACACAGAAATGATTTATCTATAATTTTCCAAAGGTTGGATCAATTCACATTTTGAAAAATTTTTTGAGGCTTATGAAAAGCATTTAACTGAATAGTAATATCACTTCCCATGGGAGTTAAATAAAGCACAAATGTTAAGAATTCAGTAACCCCGGTCACTTTAAGCCTTCAGGTAAATGGCTATCCATTGTAACCACAGGTGGTTAACCGAACCAAACAAGTATGAAAACAAATGTCATTCCAGCTCAGAGTTACCGACATAATTTTAAGTGAAAGAATACGAAACACGCAGTAAATCATAGTCTCCCGGAGTGCTTTCAGTCGTTAGGTAAATGGCTATCCTATGAATCTACAAGTAGAACACCGGACCAACCATATACAGGTATATGTCCTTCAGCCTTGAGAAATCGACATAATTTTAAGCGAAAATGAATCTTGAGAAATAATTTTAATTAATTTTTTTTTGTTTTAAAAAAAACGCACACACACTCTTTTTGACTTTTTGATTTTTCTCCATCTAAATTTGTGCAATAATTAAACAAATATGTACAAATTTATCCCCAAAAAGACTCAATCCTCGAAACGAAGCATTTTAAGAAAACCCACAAGCACATTAAATTTTGCTGTTCCGACCGGTTTTGTAAATAAGTCCGCCACGTTGTTGTCAGTGTGGACTTGTTCAAGATGAATCAATGTCCGATCGAAACAGTCACGAATAAAATGACTTTTAATATCGATGTGCTTGGTTTTAGAGTGTTGAACAGGGTTTTTCACAATAGCAATGGCCGCATCATTATCACAGAAAAGAGGAGTGTGAAGAAATTCCAAACTGTAATCCAGCAACTGGTTTTTCATCCAGATAACCTAGGAACAGCAAGCAGATGCGACAACATACTCTACTTCGGCGGTCTAAGTGGACACTGTTTGTTGTTTCTTACACTGCCATGAGATAAGGCGATCTCCAAGAAACTGATAACTGGCTGACGTGGATTTCCCATCTATGTCATCTCCACCATAATTGCTATCAGCAAAAGCATACAAATCAAATTCTGATTGTTTGGGATACCAAAGACCTAACTTTGGTTGTCCCTTCAGATATCTAAAATACGCTTAATAGCAATTAAATGAGAGAGTTTAGGGTTAGCCTGGAAACGAGAACACTGACAAACTACAAACATGATGTTAGGACAACTAGCTGTGAGATACATCAGAGACCCGATCATCGATCGATAGTACGTTTGATCTATGGGACTCCCTTCAGGATCGGATGACAGTAGCGGTCTTTCTGCCATTGGAGTGTTAGCACTCTTGGAATCTTGAAGTTCAAACTTTGCCAGCATATCTTCAACATACTTTCCTTGATGCAGTAAAATTCCTGTCGGGCTTTGGCAAACCTGTAAACCCAGAAATGTTGTCATTTCACCCAACGAGCTCATTTCAAATCTTTTCTTCATTACACCCTCAAATTCTTTGCACAATTCAGTACTGGTTTTTCCGAAGATGATGTCATCAACATAGATCAGGACCAGAATCAAATCTTTTCCGACAGTTTTCCAGAACAATGTTTGATCATTTGTTCCACGCTTGTAGCCATGATCAAGAAGATGCGCGGTCAGTGTAGCATACCACGCCCGAGAGGCCTAATGTTGCCCGTACAAGGCCTTAGAATCAACAAAACCCGGTGGCTGATCAACATAAATCTCCTCTTTGACCTCACCATACAAAAACGCGGTCTTGACATCCATCTGATATACTGTAAACTCCATATATGAGGCATAGGCCAGAAAAATTCTAATTGCTTCAAGTCTAGCTACTAGAGCATAGACCTCTGTGTAATCTAACCCCTCAACCTGACGAAACCCACGAACTACCAGTCGTGCCTTGTTTCAAACAATAACCCCAGTGTCATCTTGTTTGTTTCTAAAAACCCATATTGTATCGAGAGCTTTCTTTCCTTCCGGTATTTAACCAATCTCCATACCTTTAACTTATCAAACTGATTCAGTTATTCATGCATAACATTAACCTAACTAGGTTCCTAAAGAGCCATCTCAACATTCTTTGGCTCGATTTGAGAAATAAAACAGTAAAACATACAACTGTTTATGTGTCCAGTCTGACTTCTGTTGGAAATACCTGCTTCAATGGGACCTATGATATTTTCAATCGGATGATTCTTCTGGATTCTTGATGAAATTAAATGATCGGAAACATCACTGTTAGGTTGAAGATTTGACACATTCTCACCAGAATCAGTAAGAGGGTTCTTCCAGCCAGATGTCGCCGTACTATGGGAGTACGAGGTGCCGGCGACATATTCATTTGGAATGTCATCGGGAAATAATGTGCTCCCGAAGATCTGACGGATAGAACTCTCCCCCCTACCAATTTGCAGAATTTTCAGACATGATTGGCGAGCATTCTGGTTCTGAAGATTTATTGGACTGAGTACTAGCAACTGGTGAATCATTAGTTGACTCTGCATCATTATCATCTATTAGTGGAGAAATATGGGATACTGTTTGTGGAGTTTTCTTTTGCAGGTTCCACTGTGGAACCACTTGAAGGTTCTGTGTTGAGAACTGGAGACACATTAAAAGGTTTGAAGAGTTCATTGTAATCGAATAACCAATCGGGACCAACATGGGCGTCAGTCTCATTTTCTTCTAACCAACGAACTTCATAAGACTCTAGAATCTGCTTGGTTGACTTGTTGTAGACTCTATAGGCTGTATTTCCCGCATATCCAACAAAGTAACACTCATCTGCCGCGACCCCAAACTTTGGTGTGGTTTCTAGATTTAGTATGGTTCACGGACACCCAAAGGCTCTAAAATGTGCGACAGTGGGTTTATGACCATAAACAATCTCATACGGAGTCTTCATCTTGGACTTGTTGATTATCACCCGATTCTGAACATAACAGGCCGTATTAATAGCTTCTGCCAAGAAAAACAGTGGTAGTTTAGAGTCGCACATCATCGTTCTTGCTGCCTCGGTAAGAGTTTTGTTTCTTCTTTCAGCTACACCATTTTGTTGAGGCGTTTGTGGAGCGCTGTACTGACGAAGTACCCCCTTTTCTAAACAAAAATGATTCAAGACTGCATTCTTGAATTCCGTTTCATTGTCACAACGAATTCCTTTCAGCTTTAGGTTTAGTTGATTCTCCATCAACACTACAAACTTCTTGATCAGATAGTACCCTGTTGAGTGATCCTTCCTTTCTCTCCTCCCGCAAAACACACATACCCATCGTTAAATGTTTGAATGTCGTGTAGCTGGGTAATGTCCCTTGTCATGTGCCTGGAACAGCCACTATTAACGTACCATGGTCTGATGATATTCCTCCATAGCTGTCCCTGCACGAAACGCGGGATTAGTTAGTCTTTGGTACCCAGTCCATACTTACACTGGGTGACCCTTATTTGTCTACTGTTGTCATGGATTTCCATGACATATCCTTTTGATCATCAAAAATAGATTTTGTAGAAACCTTCGCCGGAGATTTAGGCAACCAGTTGTGTCTGTGTGACTTGGAGTTGTACGTACAAATGGTTGCCGTAACCTCCGGAGTTTTGGATGTGGAAGGAGGTGAATCAGCCCTTTTCTCTTGTTTCGGTCTAGTCTTAGTGTTTATATTAGAGCTTGAACTTAAGACACCTTTTCTGACCCTTCTTTTAGACATGTTAGGTTTGGTCTGATGAGGACAAAACCTGCCAAATTTGTTTCGATTCCAATCATCGTCAAAGGAACTAGTTGGATAATGCCTGAATCCTTGCCTGTACGCATTATGAGGCACATATGGCATATTCCTTTGATAAAATCTGTAGTAAGGAATGTACGGACGATGTGGACAATTTCTGGCAATATTACCAGGAGTGCCACACTTAAAACATGTTTGACGTTTTATGAAAAATTCATTCTGGGCAACTCCTTGTCTGGACTGGTTGAGTGGACCAGTCTGCTCAGATTTATGAGAGTTCATGTTTCCATTTTTGAACTTATCACCTTGTTTGTTATTATAGCATCCCTCCTTGACAAACTTAGGTGCAACGTATTTTTCTGATGTTTTTGGTTTTTTTTTGAAATTTTAGTTTTATTTGAAACCACATTATTAGAGTTTAAAGTTTCAACTGAATCAACCACACAAGTATCCTTTCTCTTTAAAACAAAACCCACACAAACATTCGGCATAAAAGAATTCAAAACATGAAGTTCTAAAGAAACATTAGAAACAAAATTATTATCAAAATCAAAACTAGGGTCGTCATCCTCATCAATCTACTCCTTCACAATTACTTTTTCTGCACATGAAGTAGATACATTAGAATCGTTCATTTTTGAAGTGGGCGGACCAGCGTTCACAGAACTGGTCCCAATACTTGTATCTTGTTTACCTTACTTCATGTCCTTAATCTTTTACTCATTTTCTTTAGTGACAGGAGTAGGAACATAGTTATTATTGTAGGGTGGGGGAACTTGACTGTATCCTATTCCCTCACCTTCATTTTCTCTCCACCACAGTTGGTTGTCAATCATTGAGTTTACTATATTACTGGAACCATTGAATTTTTTAAAATCAAGTTCAGCCCTTTCAAACTTACTAGTTAGATTTAAATCTCTAACTTGGAAGCTTCCAGTTGAACAGTTAACTCAGCAATTTCTTGTTTGGCATCAAGGTGGTGACAACTTTTCATACTTAAATCAGACTTAAGCTTCTTAATGTCCTTGTTCTGTGCTTCTACTTTGTCTAGAAAGCCCTATTCATTTTTCTTTAGTTTAAAATTTTCTGAATTTATTCTTTCTATGTCTCTACTTAGACATTCATTATGAAGCTTATACATTTCTATTTTCTCACCGCAATTTAAAGAACAAGGTTAGAAACATACCTTAGATGAGTCTGGAGAAGTAAAAGCCGTACATGCAAACTGAAGCTCCTTGACCTTCTCCTCAGCAGTGTTTTCTTCTTCAGTGTCTTCAACAGTTGCAAAGTTTGCAGTCTGATTTCCAATGTTTAGCGCAGCCATCTGACCTTCCCAAGATAACTTTTGAGCAACCATACCTCTTTCACCATTACCCAAACTACCTCCAGCTTCACCACGTGCATTTCCAAATGGAACCAATGCCCTCTCCGTATTCCTATCCTTAGCTGGGTTGGTGCATTCACGAGCAAAATGACCCGGTTCGTGACAGTTGTAGCACCTGAGAGTCTCTTTGTTAAAGCCCATTTTTTTATTATTGGGCATGTTCCAATTATTTCTACCCGTCCTCTTAGTAAACTTCTTTGCACGAAAAAAACTGCCATGGCAGTTTGCCACGAGATGTCCATTTCTTCAACATCATCAGGATGAATCTGATCTAGTTCAGCAGTAACTACATGTTGAACCACGTCTCCAGCCAGAAAAGCATGATAGCAATTCATAAATCCCGCCATTAGAGCTATATTCTCTTGAGTTTCTTTAGGTATGTTGGGAATCTGGCTGAAGTTCTGACTGGGAGTGGTTTTATCGGAATCATTTGTAGACTGACCAGACTTGGTGAAAAATGTTGGAGCTGGTTTGGGCGAATTGGATGATGATGATTGACCTAAGGTGGATGAGAACATCTAAAAGTTTCCCTGAGAAGGTTATTGAGTAGGCTTGAACAGTGAGAAACTATCTTGAGACATAAGAGCACTGTTAGAAGCAACGTTGTATCCAACAGCACTGTAAGAACTTGCATGATTTATTGCCCGTTGTTTATCATCCATATCTCAGGCTTAAATAGTGGCTATCATTTCAGTCATACCCATTCTGTTGAGATCCTTAGTCTTTCTAATAACCACAACATTCATGTCCCAACTTTTTGGAAGAGAGTTGACCAACTTGTTTATTTCTGAAGTTTGCAGATAAATTCCTGCAGTTCTCATTTCAGTCACAAGAGATATGAATCTTTGAAGTTGAGATTCAAATGTCTCTCCCAAGACATGATTAAACATATTAAACTTTTGTCGCATCAGATCTTGGCGGCTTCTCTTCATGTCTTCATTTCCCTCATAAACTTCTATTAGTGCAGCCCACAACTCTTTAGCAGATTGAAGTTCTCTAAACTGAAGGGCAATCTCATGTGAGAGTGCCATGTTTAGAGCGGAAAGAGCTCTCTCATCTTCTTCAACTTTAGCAAAGTCATCATCATCATATTGAGCATTTGGTTTCACAAGAACCTCGTCATAGCCATCCCTTTGATAGGTGATCCTTTGAGGTCACCTCCCAATGCTTTTCCAAATTTTGGAATCTTTCGACTTGGCGTAGTACTCAAAGTGAAATTTCCATTCACTAAACCCCTCATGGGACAATAGGCGGGGTATACGAGTAGCAGTGCCCATGATGGAATCAAGTTTTTGATGAAGTGACGAGTTGGTGGAATTACTACCATTAGTTAACTGGGCCATTTTAAATCGGTTAAAGGTTGTTTTTAAGGCCAATGTAAAATGAGTCCAATTTGAAGGTCCAAGTCCAAATTTAACATGCCCAAAACAGTTACTCGGCTGAGAACATAATCAAGTTGGTTGATCGAGAACTCCAACTGTTAACCGAAAACTAAAACTTAGACCAAATGTTGACCGAAAACTCCAATCTTTGACTGAAAACTCAGACTTTGACCAAGTGTTGACCGAAAACAACAATCTTTGACCGAGAACACTGGGTGTTTGACCCCAGATTTGACCGAGAACCCCAGTTATCCGAGAACAAGCTGTCACCGAACACAATAATCAGCCGAGAACTAATGTTTCACACCCAATAGTAAAGAATAATGTAACAAACTTCCAAATAAAGTGGGATTTAATTTAACTTCCAAATAAAATCCAATCTATATCCAAAAATAGTCCAATATTCTTCTCCGATCAGTGAATTGCCGGAAATTAACAACACCACCAAAACTTGATATCTTGAGTCCGTTAATACCACAATAACGAGCCTGAATAGGTCTAAGGCTCTGATACCTTGATATCTTGTAAGTCCCGAATCTGGATCACTACAATTATGATACCAAAAGGACAAGTATTGGTGCGGAATACCAAGACTTGTTGAATCAAGAACACGAGAAAAACAATAGTGATGACACAGTATAGCTTCAAAACACACGTATATTAGATACGTCGGGTGCTTAAGCACTTACAATACATGAAGACCAAAACAAGTGAATGAACCCCCTTAACCCTATACAGAATATTAACTATATATAGGGGAACCAACACACTGGGCCAAACAAGCAAAAACCCACCGAGAACACAAAAGTTTTCTCGGTTTACATAGATACCCGCACCCAAGCCCAAAATACATATACTAAGTACTAACCATAAAACTAGGCCCAACAATAAGTCTAGTTCATCCCAAATATATTGTTTCACTTGGGCCATGAACTGTTGCTTCTTTTCTTCACTCAATGACTTGGAATAGCCCTTGTGGCTAAATTATTCACAAAATGGGCATACCACGGTGCGATCGTCATGGCAAATAACTGTTCATCGGGAAACCGTTCGTTTATCTCCATCGGGTCATCAACACCTTCAATTGGAATTCGGGACAAGTGATCTGCCACTACATTCTCACAACCTTTCTTATCACGGATTTCAAGATCAAATTCTTGTAACAATAGCACCCATCGAAGCAAGTGCGGTTTTGCGTCTTTCGTTTCCATCGAATACCGGACCGCGCTATGATCCGAATACACCACAACTTTACTTCCAAATATATAAGGGAACTTATCTAAGGCATACACCACCACAAGAAACTTCTCTTTGGTAGTGGTGTAATTCCATTGTTCCTCGGATAAAGTTTTGCTCTCATATTAATTACCACAAGCTTTTTATCCACCCTTTGACCCAATACCGCTCTAACCATGCTATCACTATCATCACACATAATTTCAAAAGGATTTGACAAATCCGGTGATTGCAAAATGGGTGCTTGCACTAACTTTTCCATCAGACTGTCAAAAGCTTGCAAACATTCATTAGTAAACTCAAAGGGGACATCCTTCAATAAGAGATTACATAAAGGTTTTGAAATTGCACTAAAACCTTTAATGAATCTCCTATTGAATCCGGTATGTCCCAAAAATGATCTCACCCCTTGAACATTTTTCGGGGGTGGCAAATATGAAATTACTTTAATTTTTTCTTGATCAATTTCGTCCCCTACTTGAAACCACATGATCCAAGACAATGCCCTCTTGCACCATGAAGTGACTTTTCTCCCAACTTAAAACCAAGTTTGTCTCAACACATCATTTTAAAACATTTTCTAATCATTGAGACAAGACTCGAAAGTTGAGCCAAAAATGGAAAAATCATCCATAAAACTTCAAGTGAATCCCCGACCACGTCTGTAAAGATGCTCATCATACATCTTTGAAAAGTGGCCAGGGCATTACACAATACAAATGGTATTTTTCTAAAGGAAAAATTACCATATGGACAAGTGAACGTGTTCTTGTATAGTCATCGGGATGGATTGCAATTTGATTGTACCCCGAATACCCATCCAAAAAACAATAATATTTTTTGGTAGAAATTTTTTCAATTATTTAATCAATGAATGGTAACGGAAAATAGTCTTTTGAGGTGGCATTTTTTAATTTTCTAAAATCGATGCACACTCGCCACCCAGTTACCAGTCGGGTGGCATTTGTTCACCATTATCATCTTTTATTACCTGGATGCCGGTTTTCTTGGTCACTACCTGTGTCGGGTTCACCCATGCATTGTCTGAAATGGGATAAATGATCGCCGCATCCAACCAATTGATCACCTCCCTTTTCACCACTTCCCGTAAATTCGGGTGCAATCTTCTTTGAGTCTCCCTTGTTGTTAAGCCTCCTCATCCGTTATGATTTTATACATAACAATAAAAGGACTAATACCCTTTAAATCTGCAAGTGTCCATCCAATAGCCTTCTTATATTGTAACAACTCGGGTTATCGCTTAACTTATTAATTAACAATACCCAACCTGTTTTCGTTTTTTGAAAGTTTTAACTAATAATATTTTATTATTATTTTTACTATATTTAATAATCTTTAAATATAACTTTTAAATATAACCTCATTTATATACAAAATTTACCCTAAACTTAAGCTTTTAACTAATTTTGTACCCATATGTAAAGTTCAGGGACTAAATAGCAAATGTGATATTATAACCCAGATTGATAACCCATTTGTCTAACCCAAACCCTTTTTTAACCCAATATCGTTTACCCAGACCATGTCTTGCGCCTCAATTCTCATAGATTAGTATGGAAATTGAATAAATATATGATATACCATCAATACTCGGCACACCGACGTTTTTAATTAGGTTAATTCAATCAATCACCTCGATATTTCTATTTTTTTTACTTGGCCGACATCACTTGGTAAGCATTTTGCATGATAACGAGCATAATTTTTCAATTCAACTCATCCCCAACATCGCATATATGTCGCAAACAAAACCCCTATGTTTAATTTATGTATAACGACCTCAGTATACCCGATCTCGAGCTGACTTTGGCCGATGCCAATAATGAACAATTAGTCATCGTTACAACATCGCTTAAGGTAATTAATTTGACATTTCAGTTCTCTCTTTAATCTGTAAAAGTTAACCCTAACATGAATTATACCAATTGTTAATGTATTAATCAATTGGGATTTCTAGGGTTTATTATCAAATTGGGGTTTTTTGCAATTACTGCATATAAGATTTATTTTCATGTTTTACTCAATTGAACACCCAGTTCAGTTGGTGGGTGTGTGTTGGTGTTGTTCTCGTGAACCGGCTGTCTACCCGTGTTCGAATCCGGGCAGAGGCGGTTTCAGATTTTTATTTGTATTAATTGTTTTTTTTATATATAGTTTATTAATTATTTATGATTACTAATAAATGCCAAATTGTTAACCGACACCATCGTTTACGATTCTTGTCATTGAACATCTATATAAACTTAATATATATATATATATATATATATTAAACGTATTAAATAGATTTTTTCTTTAAAAGATTTAAACAAAATATTTATTTATATATTACTACATATTATATTTAATTAATTATACGTTATTATTATTATTATTATTATTATTATTATGATTATCTACTTATTTAGACATTAGTATTTTATTTATTCAGATAATTATAAGTGTATTATACATCAAACTTAGTTATCTAAATTATTAGTTTATAAACTTGATTACATAATTTCCATATAAAGTAAACAAGGGTAATTCTATAAATATTAAAAATAATGACTATAATAAATAAATGTGAAACAATAATATTACTCTTTGCAATAATAATTATTACAGAAATTTATCGAACAATTAATAAGTATTCTAATACCAAACCTAATTCGATTCACATTGAAATCTTAACTCATTAGATCATGTTATATATTTTTATAATTAATTCATATTATCCTTATCTAACTAGGAATCATTGGCGGTATATCCCAAAGGGTTCATCATTCTCACATCATCCTCATTTGTATTTCGTTCCTCCGATCAGGTGAGTAATCACTCCACTATTTTACTTGTTTTCAAATGTTTTGGAGTAACATCCTAAAATTTTCATATTTAATAAAATAAAGTCGATTTTAGTTATTGGGCGAAAATAAGTAATTAGTATATAAAAAAAGGGGAATCATGGACTTAGATTAATCAAGATGAGGTTATGAATAAGATGGGCTTAGGGTCCATGGGCCTTAGTATTATAAATACTCCCTTAAACCACCCTAAAACCCTAAAACCTCATTTATTTCCATCTTATTCTCTACACACTAAACACACACACCTACATCACCCTACATACGGCCGCGAGATAGAGAGGCAAGATCCAAGCCAAGCAAACGTTGATTCTTGATAGATCCTCGTAATACAAGATAGATACAAGACCTAAAGTTCATAACTAAGTTAAATCGTAACCTCAAAGCACGTAAAGGTATGTCTTTTGCCTTTAAAGTTTACGTTTTTATGAATAGTTAGCCTTAAAACTTGAACCTAGAGTAGATCGGGTATAAACGAGATGTAAAGTAGCAAACTTGATGTTAAAAACGAACCTAACTAACTTATAACCATGATCGGCTAGTTAAGAAGAACCTTAGAACTAGTAATGAACGTTTTTGAACTTAAAGGTCCAAACTTTATGCGTTTTCGGGCCAAATCTTATCCGAAAATGACCATGGTAATGTTCACGGGATTGATTAACATCATATCGAAGGGTAACAGGTTGAAGGAAGATGTTTATGGGGTTAAACGCAAAACCCGTTGCCACTGTACAACTTCGCCTGCAAGCAAGTCGTCAGCCAAGTTCGCCCGTAGACAACTCCGCTGTGAGCAAGTTCGCCACTCTAAGTTCGATGTGCTATAAGTTCGCCGCCGAACAAGTTCGCCTATGGATAACTTCGCTGGGAACAAGTTCGCCTATGGTTAACTTCGTTGCATACAAGCTCGCATGCTGTTAACTTCGCTGCTATAAATTCACAGGTGATAAGTTCACCACTGATAGGTTCGCTTAAAATGCTAAGTAAAAGTAATCCAGTACTAGACCACGAATCGGGCTAACTAATGAGTAGGTGAATAAAATAATAACTTAAAATCCTAATGGAAAATGCGTTAAGGAAACTTAACCCCAGCCAGGGGCTCTGCCCCTTGGACCCCGCTAGGGGCTGCCGCCCCTAGAACTTCGCTGCCAGGGGCGCAGCCCCCGGACCCCCGTTCGTTGAGGGTATTGACTAAAATAGAAATACATTATAGCTAGGGTTTAAATATTGATACGAATAATTAATGTACAGTCAGCCGAGCTCAGTTAAGGAAAGGTATAAACGGAGAACGAAGCAGGATTCAAGTGAGTTTCTAGCCCCATTTACTTGTTATATTTTCGGGGTTGTGTGCATACTCGATGTGACAGTTAATACACTTACCTTAAATGGTGAGTGTATTCCATAGATGATATATGTGATAGATACGATTGATTGCTTGACGGCGCGTGAACGATCTTCGGATATTGCATGTACCGTCAGGTGGTAGTTAAAGATATGATTGATATATATGATGTATAAATGATGTGTGTATGTTATGTTAATAGCTTGTCGATACGTGAATGATCTTCGGATATTGCATGTATTGCCAAGATTAGTGATGATTTTCTTATATAGATATTAAATAATAACTTACACATAAAGTTACCTCTACGGATAATATATAGTGTGTTCCTTTAATGGAAAGCAAAGTGTTTCTTTAATGGAAAGTATAGTGTTCCTTTAATGGAAAGCATAGTGTTCCTTTAATGGAAAGCATAGAGTTCCTTCTATGGAAATACATAGGATGTTCCTTCTATGGAAGTATATAGAGTGTCCTTCTATGGAGAAATTATACAGAGTGTCCTTCTATGGAAAATACATAGCATGGGCAATAGCCATGGTTTCTTTAATAGATATTAGGTGACATTCCTCTTATGGATATTTACACAAGGGTAATATATTAATATGTATCTTCAGATATATATGTATATGATTATAAATGCATGTATGGTATGATGTATGATTAACTAGAACTCACTCAGCGTAGCTGACTTTTAGTATGCACGTAGGTATACATGTTTATCGCGATTGCATGAGGATGACACATGGCATGGATTGAACGGCTGGCATCTGAAGACGGAAGAAATGGTGTTTAAAATATGACGTTTTAAGTTGGCCTTAAAGAAAGGATTCAA
This sequence comes from Bidens hawaiensis, assembly GCF_021521415.1. NCBI lineage: Eukaryota > Viridiplantae > Streptophyta > Magnoliopsida > Asterales > Asteraceae > Bidens > Bidens hawaiensis. Next base: position 37,508 of record NW_027499550.1, on the reverse strand, counting down.
TGTTTTGTAATAAATGATTGATGTCTTGTATTCCGAGAAACGCTTTAATAAACTCTGATTTGTAGAACTACGTTTATGAGTAAATCCGACGCTAAAGTAGGGCTACCGGGAACGGGGCCTTACATTTGGGGACACTTGCGTCCCATTTATCAAACTATTTACATTATTATTTCTCAAACGCAAACTATGATCTTTGTGTTGTGTATCAGTTGAATGACTGCCTGTTACTTGTTATTTGCTTACTTGCTTACTTGAATCGCATTCGGAGAGGTCCAACATATTCTCAGTATAGTATGATCATACGACCGTCGTAGTGACCGGAGCCCGATCGCATTGGCAATGGTTTCACCGACACTCATTACTTGCTTAACGATTTCATTGTTTATACTCACAGATAACAGTTTTGCGTATTTTTATTCATTCATTTATATCATATTATATATATTACCATTTTTGTTTGTGTCAAAACTGGTGATCTACTCACTCAACATGTGTTGACAAATATATATTTTGTACGCATTTGCAGGTTATAAATTGGATTGCTTCTTGAACTAAAGCTCACGTAGAGATGACTTTAGGATATGAAACGTATACAAGAATAGTTGGTTTTTGATTTGTAATTTTCTTTATTTTTTTGTATTTAAATGTTGTTTGATAATAAATAAATTAATTAGATACTGTCGATTTATAATTTTTTGATAGTACCTTGAGAGCTGTGGCAATCATCTCACGCCCCGACATTTCCGCCGTAGGTTGGGGAGTGACAGATAGGTATCAGAGCCGAAGGTTTAAGATAGGTCGTTAGTGGTGCCTTAGTAACATGCTTAGGAACCCCATACGTGCTTATTTGTTTACCTGATGTGTTCTACTTGATTCTTTACAGCTTACATAATTACTTGTTAGATTAAATACTTATTAACTGTTTAGCTAAGTGTTTATTTTATCGTCGTGCACACAAACACAACTCCGAAGCTTTGCTTCACTTTCAAAATATTTTATGACTCCGAGACTACGTCTCATTCTCAAAATATTTTTATATCTATGAGGCTACGCCTAAACTTCAAAATATTTCTATTTAATTTAATTAAATTGTCTTTTATTGTCGGAATTTTTCTTGAGAATTTCCTAGCTTTTTATTTTTCTCTTAGAACTAGGGACTGTGACAAGATTCCCCGCCATTGTGGAAATTGTTATGCGACCGACACTTTAAACGTTTAACGTAACCGGCTAAACGGTTACACCATTTATTGTGTTTTATTATTTTTTTTAAAATGTATAGTCGGGTGAAAAATCCATGGGACGCCATAAACACGCCAACTATTCACTTTCACAATTATTTTATATACGATATTTGGTTGGAGCATTATCACGCGTGGTGATACACGAGATACTTCAACTACTCATACTTACATTTGTCATTTGTTATTTAGGTTGGTCAGTTAAAACGGTATGGGCCAACAAAATACCATGGACAAGCTCATGGGAAACCCAATATTTCAAGAAACTTACGTTATTTTTTTATTTGTTTACGTATTTTATTTTAATTGAAACAAGTTATGATTTGACTTAATTATTTAATTATTCAATTACATCGAACCAAGACTTACAGATTCAATTCATTCACATACACACAAATATTTTTATTTCCATAATGGAGCACAAATCATTCACTCACTGTGACTCTGGTATCACAAGTCCATCTAAACAACTTACTATTTAATTATCTAACCGGTTATCTCGCACTCATATTATCACATTCACAAATTATCAAGAGCAATTAATAGCTATTTTCTCATACGCATATCACATTCACAAATTATCTAACCGGTTATCTTGCACTCATATTACAAATATAATAAATGTCACACCCAAACCTACGGCGGAACATGCCGGGGCACGACATTGATTGTATCATAGCTCAGAAGACACTAAGTAAAATACACGTGCTAATATCTAAATTATTCATTCATATATCAATTTTCAAAAGCACAAATATTGTCTTAACAATAACACTACAAATCAATAATAAATAACTTAAAACAAAAAGAAAATGTTCTTCATTCATCAAGCAACCTAAGGTATCGTCTAACTTCCAATACTCGATTCATCCGAAAAAACTACCTGCACCATGCGTGAAATATATATTTTGTCAGCATAAAGTTGAGCAAGTAAACCACGATTTTGAGTATATATAATAATAAAATGACAATTCCGTGCGATAATTGTAAATCACTACAACTAGTATAACAATAAATAAAAGTTGTCTTTTCACTTGAATCATTTTGATAACGAGCTAATTTGACGGCGTATGATCATAATAATGAGGATGAGGATTGAGGATACCAACCAACATAAAGTAAACACATAGTCACACTTGCACATATCATCTAATCGAGCAATTTCAATTACGCATATAGTGGAATCGTAGTGAAAACAATAATTTAATTGTGAACGCATAACGCCCCCAAAACTTAAAATGGTAAAAAGGAGGATGTGAATTTACTTACTTTATAGAGTAGGATAAACGAGAATGAGATAATAAAAGAAAAAGGCTTGGACGGAAATGATCAAGCTCCTCGAGGTTCACCGACAAATATTCCTAGTTATTAAATGACAACACGAATTAATCATAATGAAATACTAAGATTTATGACGGGTTTTGAGAGTCGATGTGGTTGTGTGTAACATTAAAATATTATTATATACAATTTCATTAATTATGAGGGTTATTATTGTATTTATTAATGCTATTGTTGTTGATGTTGTTCTTGTTATTAATATTATTATTGATTTTAATAATTAAAATAAATATTATATATAATGATATATTAACGGAAAGATACGAGATAAAATAGTTTGAGCGTTGATAAGATAAGAATACGTCTCATTTAAGCGATTGATAAAGAGAATTTATTGTTATTGTTATCTATTATATGTACAACATATATATATATATATATATACATATGTATATATATACATATATGTATATTACATGGTTAATAAAAGTTCTAATGACGCGAAATTAAATCCGAAGTTCGTTTTATGAAGAAAAAGTATATTTAAATATATATATATAAATATATATATATATATATATATATACACATATATATACATGTATTAATATCAAAATCTTTGATTAAAGGTAAATAAAAATAATAATATAAATTTAAAACTTCAAAACCGGGCCTGGGGGATTCGAACCCGCGCCCCAGACTGGTTTGGATTTCAGAGTAACATGCGCTGGCCATAAGGCCAGCGCCTAACTTGTTTACAAAACTGAAACAAGTAATATATAACAGATTTAATCAGTTCATCATCTTCCCCACCAAGCCCTAAGATCCCAAATCGATAATGGGTTTATGTTTGTTAAAATTGAAATAGGGTTTATGATATTAGTTTGAAAACGAATCGAAAGCATGTAATAATTACCTAAAACAATAGAGGATTGAGGGTGATCAGCCAATTAGGGTTACAGCTCAAAGTTTGATTTCAACTCCTATCTTAACGAACAGTTATGATGAAAATATGTTAGGGTTATGGTTCGCGAGTTCGAGGTGAGCGTGTGTGTACGATTAAATTGGAAAATAAAAGAGTTTATATAGGGTATTGAGGATTTGTTAGCCGCGGTTCTTTTTTGGTATATTGGTTGTCAATAGTTAATCGTTTACCATGATTAAAGTGCCGGTAGACGCGTTTTAGGTTGATAAATGATTTGGTAAGATCAATTTGGATTAATTATGCCCGAAATTTGAGGTCCAAGAAATGTGGTGGGTATGGCATCGGTGGAAGAGAGGGAGGAAGAAGGAGAAAGAAATTTGAATAATATTTTGCAGTTTGGTCCCTCGGGTTTATAGGTGGAACGAGAATGAATTAAAGTTAGAGTTTGGGTGAAGATTGCAAGTTCTTGAAAGTTTAAACATTCAAACTATTAAACAATAAAACTAAAAAAAATAAAATACTCAGTAAATGCGTCCATTTTTATTAAATGAGTGACCCGAACCCTTAAATGGGTCGGGTATAAATACAAGGATATAAAGGAAAACCAGAAATGTTACAGCATTCACTACTTTAGGAAATTTCGTCCCGAAATTAGGAATTAAGCCATAACGAAGAGGTGCGGGTAGTTGGACTCCATTTGGTCATTACGTTCCCAAGTGAACTCGGGACCATGTTTAGATTCCCAACGAACTTTGACAAGCGGAATACGGCTGCGCTTGGTTTCTTTGTCCATATGATCCACGATTTCAATGGGTTTCTCGATAGCACGCATAGAATCATCAACTTGTACTTCATTGAGGGGTATGTGGAGATTCCCCTCGGCTAACACATGAAAATTTGGATGAGCATTGGAGAGCTCTTAGGGGAGATTGAGACGATACGCAACTTTACCAACCCTTTCGACGTTCTCAAACGGGCCAACAAAATGAGGAGATAGTTTATTCCTTTTGCCAAAACGAACTACCCCTTTCCAAGGAGATACTTTGAGGAGAACTCGATCACCAACATTGAACTCAATAGGTTTACGATGCTTATCGGCGTAGCTCTTTTGACGGCTACGAGCGGAAAGAAGATTTTGACGAATAAGAGCGATTCGGTCGCAAGATTTTGACGAATAAGAGCGATTCGATCGGAAGATTTTGACGAATAAGAAGATTTTGATGAATAAGAGCGATTTTGACGAACAAGCTCGGGACCTGTGATTTGAGATTCACCAACCTCGTTCCAACAAATTGGGGAACGATATTTTTGGCCATAGAGAGCTTCAAAATGTGCCATGCTAATACTAGTGTGAAAACTATTATTGTAGAAAAACTCTACAAGTGGTAAGTGAGTATCCCAATTTCCACCAAAGTCTAGTATGCAAGAGCGGAGCATATCTTCGAGAGTTTGGATCGTTCTCTTGGATTGACCATCAGTTTGCGGGTGATAAGAGGTTCTTAGATCAATGCGAGTACCCAAGGCGGTTTGCAACGATTTCCAAAAATGAGATGTAAACCGACGATCACGATCGGAGATAATGGTCAACGGCGTTCCATGGCGGCAAATGATGTTCTTGACATAGAGTCGGGCTAATTCGCTTACGTAGGACTTCTCACGGAACGGTATGAAATGAGCTGACTTAGGCAAACGATCAAAAATCACCCAAATACTATCATTGTGACTTTGAGTAGTGGGGAGTTTAGTAACAAAATCCATGGCTATGTCTTCCCATTTCCAAATAGGGATCGGAGGTGGCTTGAGCAAACCAAACGGATTTTGATGCTTGGCTTTAACCTTAGAACAAGTGAGGCATTTAGATACATACACCACAATATCTTTCTTCATTCCCGGCAACCAAAACATGGTACGAAGATCGGTATACATTTTATCCGCACCGAGATGGATAGAGTATTCGTGACTTATAAGCTTCATTGAGGATGAATATGCGAAGACCGTCACGATCGGGAACCCATAAATGGTCCAAATAATAGAGTAAGCCATTACGTTTGGTTTCAAGTTGGAGTTCGGCGCCACACGACATCTCGTCGTGCAAGTAACCCTCGGTGATGGAGACGTGTTGTGCGTCAAAGATGCGGTATTGGAGATCAGATTGGATGGTAACACAATGGAGCAAGACGGATTTAACATGACTCTTACAACTAAGAGCATCAGCCACGACATTCGCTTTTCCGGGGTGGTAGGGAATTTCGCAATCATAATTGCTTAACAATTCGGCCCATCGTCTTTGTCTCATATTGAGGTCCTTTTGGTCGAAAATGTGTTGTAAATTTTTATGGTCGGTGAAGACCAAACATTTCGTGCCGTAAAGGTAGAGTCTCAAAATTTTCAAGACAAACACAACCGCACCAAGTTCGAGGTCGTGCGTCGTGTAATTTTTCTCGTGCACCTTGAGTTGACGCGAAGTGTATGCAATGACCTTGTCTCGTTGCATAAGAACACAACCAAGACCTTGAATAGAAGCGTCACAAAAGACAACAAAATCGTCGTTGCCTTCGGGAAGAGCAAGGATTGGAGCATTGCAAAGCATGTCCTTAAGAGTTTGAAACGATTCCTCTTGATCGGAACCCCATTCATAAACTTTCCCTTTGTGGGTTAGTGTGGTAAGGGGCGAAGCAATCTTCGAAAAGTTGCGGATAAAACGATGATAATACTCTGCTAAACCAAGAAATGAACGAACCTCCGTTGGAGAGGATGGGGTCGCCCAATTTTTAATGGCCTCAATTTTAGCGGGATCAACGTGAATACCCTTATCGTTAACAATGTGGCCCAAGAATTGAACTTGATTTAGCCAAAATTCACATTTGGAGAACTTAGCATAAAGTTGTTCTTTTCATAACAAGTCGAGAATGGCGCGCAAATGGTATTTGTGCTCAGTCTCGGATTTAGAATATATCAAGATATCGTCGATAAAAGCAATCATGAACTTGTCGAGGTAGGGTTTCCAAACACGATTCATATGATCCATGAAAACGGCAGGAGCATTAGTGGCCATAACGAGTACGGAAGGAGGTCTTGGGAATGTCATCTTCGTGGACACGGAGTTGGTGATAACCCGAACGGAGATCAATCTTAAAGAAACGTGCGGCTCCTTGGAGTTGTCGAAGAGATCATCGCTACGCGGAAGGGGATAACGGTTCTTGATAGTTCTTGAATTCCGAGTACACATACGAAGAGTACCATCTTTCTTCTTAACTAACAAGACGGGTGCGCCCTATGGAGACGAACTCGGGCGAATAAAACCTTTTTCCGTATGTTCTTGAATTTGCCTACAGAGTTCTTGCATCTCGGAAGGTGCAAGGCGGTAAGGTGCTTTGGCTACGGGGTTTGCTCCGGGTACAAGATTAATACGAAAATCCACTTGACGAATGGGAGGGAGTCCGGAAACGTCAACGGGAAAGACTTCGTGGAAGTCGCGGACAATCGGGTTGTCGGAAAGTTTCTTTTCTTCATCGGAATTTGTGGTGATGCGGGCTAAAATGGCGACATACTTCTTGCGTAAGTAACGTTGGGCTTCAAGACATGACATAAGGTTTAGGTTTGAGAAGGGCCTTTCTCCAAGAACGTTTAGAATCACGCCTCCATCGATAGGGATTCAAATGAGTTTCTCAAAACATAAAATTTCGGCACGATGGTAAGAGAGCCAATCGATTCCAATGATAACGTCGAAGCTGTCCATTTGCATAGGGATAAGGTCGATAGAGAACTTTTTCCCATTGAGAGTAATCGTGCAATTTCGAATGACGGAGTCAATAGTGATCGAAATACCATTTGCTATCTCTACCGTGAAGGGCTTAGATAATTTACTATGGGGCACATCAAGTATATGTTCAAAATCAAAAGAAATACAGCTCTTATCGGCTCCCGAATCAAATAATACCGAGGCATGATACTTATTGACTAGAAACATACCGTTCACCACATCATTCGAGTTTCAGGCTTGATGAGCATTGATGGTTAAGGCTTGGCCTTGAGTTCCTCGAGGTGCTTGGATTTGAGTAGTTAAGGCTTGAGAGGTTGGAGCTTGATATGCTTCCATGACCATGGGTTGAGCTTGAAGAGTTGGAGGAGTCATGAGTTGGGGTATTTGGGGTTGATAAGCTTGCACTTGACAGGCTTGGGAGGTGTAGTAGGGTTGTGGTGCAACATAGGCTTGGTGAACTTGGGTGAGTCGAGGACACGCGTTGAGAAGGTGATTTGGGTCATTGTAGTTGTAGCAAGCTCTAACGGTATTAATGATTGGAGCACGAGGGATGGCTCGGTTGGGTTGGTTTGTTGGTGTGAACCAAGGTGGAGCGGCTTGCACACAAGGTGCTTCTCGACAATATTGGGTGAGGTGGTTGAATCGGTGGCAATTGGTGCACACCCGACAAGTAGCTTGGGCCGGGTGGTGGCGTTTGCAAGTGTTGCAAAACGGGTGTGGGCCGGTGTAAGGCTTTTTGTTTGGAGGGGCTTGTTGGGCTAAGACATAATTTTGGGAGTTGGGTTTTCTCTTGTTGTTGTGATAGTGAGATGAGTTGTTGTGGTTGTTATTCTTGGAGGACTCGGGCTTATAGGATTCGGCCTTAGACTCTTTAGTGGGCTCAGATGTGGGCTTATCATTGGGCTTCTTTGAATTCTTCCGCGTCAAAGTCCATGCCTTAACGTGGTTCTCGGTGAGGGAACCGGCTAGGGTGATGGCATCATGGAGGGTTTGAGGGTCACGACTTAGAACGGAGTCTTGGATTTGCATAGGCAATGCCGAGATGTACTTATCGATTGCACGTTCAAGGGGAGTGACCATGTGAGGGATGAGAAGGCTCAGTTCATGGAAACGGTCGTTGTAGACGGTGTCATTTCCACTTTCTTGTTTCAAGTTCCAAAACTCTTCTTCCAAATTCCAAGGCTCATGTTACGGGCATAACTTCTTGAGCATGAGTTTCTTGAGGTCGTCCCATGGCAAGGCCATGGCCACCTCAGCGCCAAGAGTGTGCTTCTCACCATTCCACCAATTGAAGGCATTCTTCTTAAGCATGCTCGAGGCGTAAATAGTTTTCTTGTCCTCGGGACATTCACAATGGAGGAATATGCTCTCCATTTCTTCGAACCATTGGAGGAGAACGGTAGCACCGTCAATACCGAAGTATTCGGGCGGGTTAGCACTCTTGAGTTGTTTGAGGGGGTAAGCATTTGGGTTCTAAGTTGTGGATGATGAAGAATCATTCACAGTTTGCAATTGAGAGATGATCGTTGGGATGGCTTCCACAATGCCTTTAGCAATGCGGGACGACATGTTGCGGCCAGAGTTTCCGGTGCGACGGCCACGGTTGATGAGGCGAGAAGACATACTGCAGGGGTAAAAGGTGTAAAGTTCGTAAGACTCGGGTGAATGATGCAAGTAAAATTAGTTGACGAAATATAGTACTCGTGCGTTGTGGTTGGGATTGTGTTTGAGAATTTTCATTACTTACGAGACTTGATTATATAGCATTTTATCATCTTTATAAAAAATAGATAAATATATATAACAACGTAACTTGAATTAAAATACATGGGTTCATTTGTCGGTTAGGGCTTCATGAACCACCATGGGTCCTTCCAACAGATGAAAAATATCGAAAACCAAATAAACAAAATCAATCAAAAATCGAATTTGAGGGGGTGTTGAGGTAGATGGTTGAAGTAGTTCGGAAACCACCCCATTGTACATACTTCATCCATCCGATCAACAAAACACAATACGAAAAAACCGAGTTTAGCCACGAAATCATCGTGAATTCGGTTATAAATTTAAGGATGTGATCGTCACATGACCACGTTGATACAATGAGGGTAGTAAATTCAGGTACGTTTGGTGTGATATGCTTTGGCCTAATAAGTTCCACACCCTTACCGAACACTCCTGGAAGGCAACCAGGTCTCGCGGTTGATTGAGATTTATGCGCATTGCACTTCCTTAGACTCGCAAGCCTTGGTGTCAAGGGTTCGGTAAACAAATGTGTTCCTCCTCCAGTTACTACATATCCGTCCCATGAATCATTCTCAAGGAGAGGGGAGCAAAAAGGTGGGATTTCCTAAGGAATTTCCCCGATAAAAAAATCGTTCTAGAGTTTTAAAAAAATAATTTTTGAGGGTGAGGCATAGCCTCGGATTAAGTGTGTGCTTTTGTGTACAATTGTATATGATGAACAATATAAATATTCTAAGCTATGTACAAAAAGGACCCTAAGCATGCTACTAGTTCGTTACGTCTAACCACCTATCTTATAGCCTTCGGCTATGATACCAACCTGTCACACCCCAACCTATGGCGGAACATGCCGGGGCACAACATTGATTGTATCATAGCTCAGAAGACACTAAGTAATATACACGTGTCAATATCTAAATTATTCATTCATATATCAATTTTCAAAAGCACAAATATTGTCTTAACAATAACGTTACAAATCAATAATAAATAACTTAAAACCAAAAGAAAATGTTCTTCATTCATCAAGCAACCTAAGGTCTCGTCTAACTTCCAATACTCGATTCACCCGATAAAACTACCTGCGCCATGCGTGAAAATATATATTTTGTCAACATAAAGTTGAGCAAGTAAACCACGATTTTGAGTATATATAATAATAAAATGACAATTCCGTGCGATAATTATAAATCACTACAACTAGTATAACAATAAATAAAAGTTGTCTTTTCACTCGAATCATTTTAATAACGAGCTAATTCGACGGCGTATGATCTTACTAATGAGGATGAGGATACCAACCAACATAAAGTAAACACATAGTCACACTTGCCCATATCAACTAATCGAGAAATTTCAATTACGCATATAGTGGAATCGTAGTGAAAACAATAATTTAATTGTGAACGCATAACGCCCCCAAAACTTAAAATGGTAAAAAGGTGGATGTGAATTTACTTACATTATAGAGTAAGATAAACGAGAATGAGATAATAAAAGAAAAAGGCTTGGACGGAAACGAACAAGCTCCTCGAGGTTCATCGACATAAGTGACAACACGAATTAATCATAATAAAATTCTAAGATTTATGACGGGTTTTGAGAGTCGATGTGGTTGTGTGTAACATTAAAATATTTTTATATACAATTTCGTTAGTTATGAGGGTTATTATTATATTTATTAATGTTATTGTTGTGATGTTTTTCTTGTTATTATTATTATTATTATTGATTTTAATAATTAAAATAAATAGTATATATAATGATATATTAATGGAAAGATACGAGATAAACTAGTTTGAGCGTTGATAAGATAACAATACGTCTCATTTAAGTGATTGATAAAAAGAATCTATTGTTATTTTTATCTATTATATGTACAACATATATATATACATATGTATATATATACATATATGTATATTACATGGTTAATAAAAGTCCAATGACACGAAATTAAATCCCGAGTTCGTTTTATGAAGAAAAAGCATACTTAAATATTTATATATATATATACATGTATTAATATCAAAATCTTTGATTAAAGGTAAATAAAAATAATAATATCAACTTAAAACTTCAAAACCGGGCGTAGAGGATTCGAACCCGCGCCCCAGGCCGGTTTGGATTTCAGAGTAACATGCGCCGGCCATCAGGCCAACGCCTAACTTGTTTACAAAAATGAAACGCGTAATATATAATAGATTTATCAGTTCATAATCTTCCCCACCAAGCCCTAAGATCCCAAATCGATTAATGGGTTTATGTTTGTTAAAATTGAAATAGGGTTTATGATATTAGTTTGAAAACGAATCGAAAGCATGTAATAATTACCTAAAACAATAGAGGATTGAGGGTGATCAGCCAATTAGGGTTACAGCTCAAAGTTTGATATCAACTCTGATCTTAATGAACAGTTATGATAAAAATATGTTAGGGTTATGGTTCGCGAGGTAGAGGTGAGTGCGTGTGTACGATTAATTGGAAAATAAACGAGTTTATATAGGGTATTGAGGATTTGTTAGCCGCGATTCGTTTTTTGGTAAATTGGTTGTCAATAGTTAATCGTTTACTATGATTAAAGTGTCGGTAGACGCGTTTTAGGTTGATAGATATTTGGTAAGATCAATTTGGATTAATTATGCCCAAAAATTGAGGTCCAAGAAAAGGGGAGGGGGGTATGGCGTCGGTGGAATAGAGGGAGGAAGAAGGAGTAAGAAATTTGAATAATATTTTGCAATTTGGTCCCTCGGGTTTATAGGTGGAACGAGAATGAATTAAAGTTAGAGTTTGGGTGAAGATTGCAAGTTCTTGAAAGTTTAAATATTCAAACTATTAAACAATAAAACTAAAACAAATAAAATACTCAGTAAATGCGTCGATTTTTATTAAATGAGTGACCCGAACCCTTAAACGGGTCGGGTATAAATACAAGGAAATATAAACGAAAACCCGAAATGTTACAATAAAAGTATTATTAAATACCTTAATATTTGAATAATATCCCTCATGTTCACGATTATCACGTTATCAATAACTATCAGTTATATCTCAGTTATCACCCTCAAATTTTAATTGTTAACATTTTAATTTGTTATGCTTCGACAAAAATCTCATATCAAATCACCTCATTAATTATATCATCTACTTAACAAATTGTCGTACAGATTATCTCATTTAAATTCTGACTTAACCTTAAGTCATGATTAACGCTAGCACAACTTATATCGAATATCACTATTTCCTTAATAACTAATAAGAAATTTACACAACTTACTATTTATACTCATTTAATCTCATTTTACATAATTATAGAAGGATTCCTACATCAAACAATATAGATCATATATTCTTTACACCCGCTTTATGACCACAATCTCTAGGGTATAAGTTCTAACTCAAAATGCTAATGCAATCAATTTAATCTTGTACACTAATTTCTTTCAGAGAAATTTCTATTCATTTACCCTTACTCACCCTCATAACAACGCATTGTTCTTTACTAATTCACGCCGAGTTCAAATTATACCGGCACCGTACGGTACTGCCCATGCTCATTTAGCTTAAACCTATCAACTCTATGCCTTTCAGGCTTTCTTCATGTACCAAGGTCGTTCTCGCTTATTCGATTCTAGAGCTGCAAGACTTAATTTACCTTAGTTAAACCTCGTTTTCACAAACATATTCGAGGTGCCCAAATCATTCGATCTCAATTATTTAAGTTTTCATAAGCTCAATTAACAAAGGTGTTTTGAATTAAACCAATCGTATTTAGGTTTTCACAAAGAAGATTTTTGTCGTCTTCATCATTTTCGTCTAAACGTATTTTGTATTCAATTATACCTTAAACGATTATTTGTCTAAATTAGTTATTTTGGAACAAACCCAACTTGGAAAATCCATCATTTTAAGTATCTTTTTCACATACAATAAAATTTTCTTATCTTTTCAAAGATCAATATCATTGGTTGCCGTACTTATCTATACGTTTGGTTTTACTTAATCAAAATTATAGGATTTGGTTCATTAACATTTCGTCAACTAGTCAGAATATTTAGATCCTCATAAATCGAAACAATTTTTTTTTAAATTATAAAAGAAACAATTTTGACAGTCAGTTATTAGTTGACCATATTATTCAATTTGCCTTTTCTCATTTACCTTGTTTGCTTATTAATTTATTGACAAAGTGTCAACTTCTACTCTCAACTTTGATTTTTAACATTTTGTACGTCGTCTATAAATTGATCTCATGCATTACAATTTACCTTTCATCTTATAAATTTTTTATTATTAATCTCTAAAATATAAACTCAATTTCTGAAACATAAATACAATCAACTAAATCTTCTTCATTAAACTAATTGTTGGTAATTTTAATTCATTTACCCATAATTATTTTCAAAATAACATCAATAACAAATGCAAGTCTATCATCAACTATATGCCATTAATCAAATTAACAATCAATCTCAGCCAAAATCTTAGCGTCTCAAACAATAAACTTTACGTCAAAATCCACTCGTTACGTTTCACTTGCCACCATCACTATTCAAATCAATCCTCATATCGTTTTGCATCCAATGTAATCGTCCGGTTATCTTGTAAATACTTACCTTGTACCAGAAGACGTTCCATAACGGTCTATGCCGTCTAATTCTAAAACCCATTCTAAGACGCTTTCTCAAAATTTATACCCTGCTACCTGTACTTACTACAACAGTGAAGACCAAAATCATCTACGCCATGTGTGTTCTCGATAAAAAAATTTCCAAACTTATTATATTAAACCATACGTTGCAACCTAATCAGAATATTTTAATTCAATCGACTTCAATTATTCAAATTTTTATAGATCTAATTAATTAAGTTATTTGAAAGTTGATAAATCCAAGCAAACATAACTGTGTTTATCAAAGAGGATGTTTTTTTCAATTATCTTTCTCAAAATGTACATTATAACAAATCTTTATTCGATTTTTGGATTTAGACAAGTATAATATTAATAGTTTATTAATTTTAAGTGATTATGCTCATGTAATAAAATCTATCTTTTTAAAAGACAACAGCCGATAGTACCGTACTCCTAGTTTATCTATTGTCCTCATATATCAAAAATATGTTTTACTCTCGACCCTAAGGTATCCTTTCATTTTCAAACTTCCAATATATATAACTTTTCTCAAAAGACGTATTAAAAACTTTAATACTTTATTAAATCAACTCAAGAGTTTAATTTATTTTTAGTAATATCTTACAGAACTACGATCTTCTAGTTTACAATCAAAATTTATTAAAAAAAAACCTTTCTCGCAATATTATGTCTTTCAAATGTTTACTAACCCACACGATGGGACGAGTTACGTGGATCATCCGACGACCTAAGTAATTATGGAGGCCTACATAATTATCGAAGTCCTCGCATGGAAATCATAATGCGTGCAATTGTGTGTCATAACATAGAATCGAAAGTAGTTGGAGTAACGGTACAAATGCAGAGATGATAAGGACATGGTGGATACGCCGCTGGTATATCCTACATATAAGTGCCCTTATCGGATTTGCATTTGGAGCGTTGCTTTGACTATTCAAAGTTCCGTGTTATGATAAAAAAAATTTAAGGGTATATTTAAAACTTTCTTTTCCTCAAAATTTATTGTTTTTGTTATGGTGTTCTTTAATTTCGGGACGAAATTCCCTAAAGTAGGGGAGACTGTAACAACTCGGGTTATCGCTTAACTTATTAATTACCAATACCCGACCTGTTTTCGTTTTCAGAAAGTTTTTACTAATACTGTTTTATTATTATTTTTACTATATTTAATTAATCTTTAAATATAACTTTCAATTATATACACAATTTACCCTAAACTTAAGCTTTTAACTCATTTTGTACCCATATTTAAAGTTCAGGGACTAAATAGCAAATGTGATATTATAACCCAGATTGATAACCCATTGTCAAACCCGAACCCGTTTTTAACCCAATATGGTTTACCAAGACCATGTCTTGCGCCTCAATTCTCGTAGATTAGTATGGAAATTGAATCAATATATGATATACCTACCTTACTCGGCACATCAATATTTTAATTAGGTTAATTCAATCAATCACATCAATATTTCTATTTTTTTTACTTGGCCGACATCACTTGGTAAGCATTTTGCATGATAACGAGCATAATTTTTCAATTGAACTCATCCCCAACGTCGCAGACCTGTCGCAAACAAAACCCCTATGTTTAATTTTTGTATAACGATCTTAGTATACCCGATCTCGAGCTGATTTTGGCCGACGACAATAATGAACAGTTAGACATCGTCACAACATCGTTTAAGGTAATTAATTTGACATTTCAGTTCGTCTTTAATCTGTAAACGTTAACCCTAACATGAATTATACCAACTGTTAATGTATTAATCAATTGGGATTTCTAGGGTGTATTATCAAATTGGGGTTTTCTGCAATTACTGCATATAAGATTTATTTTTCATGTTTTACTCAATTGAACACCCAGTTCAGTTGGTGGGTGTGTGTTGGTGTTGTTCTCGTGAACCGGCCGTCGACCCGGGTTCGAATCCGGGCAGAGGCGGTTTTAGATTTTTATTTGTATTAATTGTTTTTTTATATATAATTTATTAATTATTTATGATTATTAATAAATGCCAAATTGTTAACCGGCACCATCATTTACGATTCTTGTCATTGAACAGATAAACTTACTTATATATATATATATATATATATGTATATATATATATATATATATATAATGGAGGGATAATTTGAGAACCTCTTGAGTTGTTAGAACTTTGAGAACTTAATATGGACCACACATTTAATTAAATGAAATGAAATATGTGGCTGAGATTAAATGTAATTAAAAAATGAATCAGGAGATAGAATAAATATTTTCTATGATTACATAAGTTTAAATGTTGGTTACACATGTGTAATAAGTCGATTCGGTGTGTAAAAAAATTGTAATTTTTGTACTTTACTTACACTTACGTATTACACATGTGTAAAAAAATTAAAAAAAAAAAATTGTTACGTTGAGTTTTTTTGAGTTCTTAAAACTCAAAGCGGTTCTCAAAAGAAATCAATCATATATATATATATATATATATATATATATATATTAAACGTATTAAAAAGATTTTTTCTTTATAAGATTTAAATAAAATATTTATTTATATGTTACTACATATTATATTTAATTAATTATACGTCATTATTATTATTATTATGATTATCTACTTATTTGTACATTAGTATTTTATTTATTCAGATAATTATAAGTGTATTTTACATCAAACTTAGTTATCTAAATTATTAGTTTATAAACTTGATTACATATTTTTCATATAAAGTAAACAAGGGTAATTCTATGAATATTAAAAATAATGACTTTAATAAATAAATGTGAAACAATAATATTACTCTTTGCAATAATAATTATTATAGAAATCTATCGAACAATTAATAGGTATTCTAACAATTAATAAGTATTCTAACTAGAAACCTAATTCGATTCTCATTGAAATCTTAACTCATTAGATCATGTTATATATTTTTATAATTAATTCATATTATCCTTATCTAACTAGGAATCCTTGGCGGTATATCCCGAATGGTTCATCATTCTCACATCATCCTCATTTGTATTCCGTTCCTCCGATCAGGTGAGTAATCACTCCTCTATTTTATTTGTTTTCAAATGTTTTGGGCACACTTGCGTACCATTTATCAAACTATTTACATTATTATTTCTCAAACGCAAACTGTGATCTTTGTGCTATGTATCAATTGAATGACTGCCTGTTACTTGTTATTTGCTTACTTAAATCGCATTCGGAGAGGTCCAACATATTCTTAGTATAGTATGCTCATACGATCGTCGTAGTGACCGGAGCCCGATCGCATTGGCAATGGTTTAACCGACACTCATTACTTGCTTAACGATTCCATTGTTTATACTCACAGATAACAGTTTTGCCTATTTGTATTCGTTCATTTATATCATATTATATATATATATATATATATATATTACCATTTTTGTTTGTGTCAAAATTGGTGATCTACTCACTCAACATGTGTTTTTGACAAATATATAATTTATACGCATTTGCAGGTTATAAATTGGATTGCTTCTTGAACTGAAGCTCACGTAGAGATGACTTTAGGATAATAAACATATACAATAATAGTTGGTTTTTGATTTGTAATTTTCTTTATTTTTTGTATTTACATGGTGTTTGATAATAAATAAATTAATTAGATATTGTCGCTTTATAATTTTATGACAGTACCTTGAGAGCTGTGGCAATCAGCTCACGCCCCAACATTTCCGCCGTAGGTTGGGGTGTGACATATATGCTTCCAAAACCTTCACCAACGCCCGCTCTTGATCTTCCTCCAAGTTAGAAGGAATGATATCCGGAAGGGTTTCATTCTCCCTAAAAATGCAAACTTCAAATGGCTTCGAAGTTTCTTCAATTCAATCTTTGGTGGACACCCCAAGGATAGATTTGTGTCCGAGTTAATCTCTGTTGGCAAGCTCTCAAATTGATGTGTCCATGGTGTTCTTCACTCTTATATAGCTAAAGCATCTTATTTTTGTTCCTCCATCCGCAAAGCACAAACGTGTACCTGTTTAGAATCACCACAAATACAAGCTTCCGCACAATCTTCATCATATTCATGAGGAATACAATGATCCACCACATCTGCCATAAAACATTCTTCACCACTTAAAGAATTAGCAACATTCGTAAAAACATTAAGTCTCATTTTTCGATTACCAAATGCCATGTCAATGTTACCAAATCTACAATCAATGATTGCATGGGCAGTGTTAAAAATGGTCGACCCAAGATAACATTTTCTTGTTGACTTGGGTCATCGGATGAATAATCTAACACCAAAAAACCCATAGGACAGTAAAAATCCTCCACTTTCACAATTACATCCCACACGATCCCACGGGGAAGTTTATGAAACAATTTCGCTAATACAATCATGGTCTCAACATGTTTCAAAGGATGAAAGTCATATTGGTCATATAAACCCCCGGGAGAATGCTTACTCCGGCCCCAATATCTAATAACGCCCTAGACATTTGAAAATTTCCGACTTGAATATTAATTAAAGGTGTTCCTGGATCTTGAAGCTTTGGAGGAATATCTCCTTTTAAAACCGCACTTACTCGCTCGGTTAAATCCAGCCATTTAGGCATTTTTTTGCCTCTTTTGAGTTAATAATTCTTTTAATAAATTTGCATATGCGGGAACTTGTTTGATTGCCTCAAGTAGAGGTAAATTCAATATTAACTGTTTAAACACCTCCCACATTTTCTCTTTTTGAGGAAACTATTTTACAATTACATTTTTCTTACCCGGGTCAAGCAAAGCCAAAGGAAATGGAACAACATTTGGTTCAACTTCCTTGTTTTTATCTTTTGAGTTTGAACCTTGACCAGAAGCTTGTAATGGTTTTTCAAAAGTGACATGTTTAGTGGGTTTATTGGTGTGAATTTCATTATCATCACTTTCATTACCTCTAATGTCCTCAACTTCCCCATCAACCAAACCTGGTGATAAATCAGTTTTATACTCTTTACCACTTCTTAACACGCTAACATGGTTAATAGGAACGTTACATGATGAACTATCAGATGGATTTACCTTGGTGTGGCTTGGAAGTTAGCCTTTGTTTGTCTTCAACTCCGATACTTTGGTTGCAAGTTGGCCCATTTGAGTGGTCAACGATTGAATTGCTTTGTCTCAGACTTCATCCTTTTGCATTCGAGCTTCATCAAGTTAAATTCTCCGTTTCATGTCTTCTGGCATCATCTTTAACATGTCCATAACTTCATTCCCACTTGATGAACTTTGACCCTGGACCCACTTTGACCACCACCCCCCTTGACCTTGAAACCCTTGATTATTCCCGCCATGAAAATTACCTTGATTGTTATATTGTTGGCGATGAACATAATTTCCTTGATTCCCTTGGAAATTTGGGTTCGATTAAGTAGCCGGATTTCCATAGTGAAAGTTTAGATGATTTCTCCACCCTGGGTGGTAAGTGTTTGAGTTCATATTGTAATTTCTACCACCTCCCCCTTGAAGTACATTCACTTTCTCTACTTGTACTTTTCCCACCATACACACATCTGATGCATGGCCCAACTCTTTACAATTCGTACAAACATGAATTACCTGATTACTGGCTTTTGCACTCCATCTTCCGCGGCATGTACTTGTGGTCTTCCAATTGCCGGTCTTTCTCTTCTTGCGGTTTGAGACTTTATTTTTGATGTGACCGACATTTTCTCCAAAAACACCCAATCATCTTGCTTATAATTAGTGCCAAATGTAGCATTTGTAATTGACGTCAAATCCCGCTCATCTTCCATATTCAACCCCTAATGAAAAGCATTTAACAACTCCCAAAGAGCAATACCATGGTGAGGACAATTTTTTATCATCATAATAAACCTTTCAAATGCTTCATGAAACATCTTACTCTATTGTTGTTGTAAAGTTCTCAAACTCCTTTTGAGCCGTGTAAAACTCTTCCAAAAATCTTTGTTGCATCTCGGCCAAGTATAAATTGATGCGGAAGGCACTGTGTAAAACCACCTTTTCGCCTTATCTTCCAAAGAAAAATGAAATAAGATCAACTTAACTTCATCCGATGAAAAACCTTAACCCCCAATCGCGTTGCAAATAGAGTCATATGCCTCCAAGTGAAAGTAAGGTTCTTCCGTTGCTAAACCTTTATACTTTGGTAGACTTTGGAGTGAATTGGTTCTAACCTCAGATGTTTCTCCTTGTTGATTTTGAGGAATAACCACCGGAGACGGATTATTAGTGATGGCCGGTCGAAAATTAGCTTCAATCCCTCTTACATTTCTCTTGCATGTCTTCTTGGTACGCCCAGTCTTACTCTTGGTTGACCCATTTGCCCTTATATGGGCCTTGGGGGTGAAAATCGTTGAAATTGTGGTTCGGGTATTTGTTTTTGCCCTTGTGGATGAACTTGTGGTTGTTGAATAACCGGTGGTGATTGAACTTGTTGTTGAACAACCGGTGGTGGTTGTCTATTGAATTCATGCACCGGTTCCGTATGTTACCTTTGAGCATAGGCAATGTTCCTTTACTCACCCTTTGATTTCCATCACCCCCCTCCCCGTGTAGTAACCATCCACCTTAAACCCCTCAAACTCCTCGTCAAACCCATCACCATAACCATCTTGAATATTGTATAAAATGTGGTGGTTGATATTGGTAGCTAGATTGTGGTATTTGATATTGGTAGCTAGATTTGGTGGAGGTGTGGCTGGCAATGTTTGACCCGAAGTAGGGACAGGTGAATCTATGGTGTTGTTTGATGCAGTTGGAGATCCAAGAAGCTTATTCTCCCTATGTAGGACTCGATTTCTTCGAAGTGTTCGTTCAATCTAAAGATCAAAAACTAGTGGTGATGACCTTTTAGAGCCTCTAGTATGCGTACACCTGTAAGTACCTGCAAACTTACACAACTAGTGTTAACCCGAAAATAACAAAAAAAAACTACAAAAGCTAACACATGTTGCACACTACTCCCCGGCAACGAAGCCAAAATTTGACGTGAGGTTGAAGACTCACTAAAAAATAAACCAATTATAACTAATTGGATAGCAGTAAGTGGGTATCGAACACAGGGAATTTGTGGAAAATGTGTTACTAATTAATTTTTTAATTCAACTATATTAAACTAAATGCAGTAATAAATCCAAATATTGGGTTGATTGGTTTAAACAAAAAGATCTAAAAACAAATAACGAGTTGTAACTTATTTAATAAAAAGAATGCTCTATCTCGATTTCAGGTTTCTATGATTGATATTGTTAACTTTAACTTTTTGGATGAACTACATAAGCATAGTTCGTGAGTATATGTTTTATTGGGATAAAAAGGGACTAAGTACTTTGATTGCAATAACACATGGTTGTCACCCAATAATTCGTTTTATATAGCAAACCCTAATTCCCTTCTAATGAATCTCAATTGCCTATGGCACAAAGAATTATTGGTTAAGAACACAAATTAAACTATATTAACACCATAGCAATATAATCATAAGATCAAATTACTATCCCACAAATAGCATAAACAATTAACAAACATTTAATGGAAAACTTTACAATTCGGGAGAGAACACAAAGGAAATTAGCCAATCATGATTTAGTTCATCATCCCTTTGATAGGAGTAATCATATAAATAAAAAAAAAGTCTCTAATGATTACGCAACCCCCAATGATGTTATGGAACCTCAAAATCGCCTCAAGTCAACCTTGATTGAAAAGTAGTGATAAGATAATGAAAAGCCATCCCAAATACAAGTTATAAAAGTTGTTACACAACTCTGCTTCTGGCCCACCGTAAGCTACGTTGGCCACCGTAGCTTAAGGTGGCTTTCACATATTCTACGGTAGCCAAAGTCTGCCTTACGACAGACTTTTCTTCAATTCCCATCCTAAGCTACGGTGGATTCCACTTAAGGGTCCTTATTTTCTTCATAACTTTCACGTTCCAAGTCCGTTTTCTTCACCGTTTTCGCATACTCTCTCGTAATTTAATCCTCTATCTACTCCTACCTGCAATTATATGAGTAACCGTAGTCAACTAATTCCACAAAATAAACCGATTATATGAATGATTATTAACGGTCTTATATCACTTAAGGTTGTCCAATGGACCGCCCGTCAATTTTACGTGTGTCTGGATCCTTACATAAGTGGGCAGATGGTAGACATAGCCCACCACACATTGTACAAGTTCCTGTTTCATTGAGCCAGTCTATAGGGTTGTGTGAGCTTGACTAATGTGATAATATTGGTACTCTGGTTTAGAGGTCTGCTGATTTTTTGAGTATGAACTAATGGTTTTCATAAATGTTTTAATGTCAGCATATTCACTAGCATGTGTTGTTGACATATTTTAGGAAGATATTTTACATGTAATCAGGAATAGGTGATCGGAGATGACGGTTAGCCATTAGACGATATAATGGCTCAATGAAATTTTTATAACATAAATGATGTATATAATAGTTTTAAAAGTTAAACTCTTTCGTAATCACACAAGATTTTCCACCCTAACATTCACATATATTATAATGGTTTGCCACCCTAACATTCACATATATTATAAGGGGCCAGCCACCTTACCATTCACATATATTATAATGTTCTACCAACCTAACATTCTCATACTTACAATTAATATATGTATATAGCATTCTCGGAACTACATGTTCGGCTTATGGGCTGAGTTGGCTCACAAGCCAGCTCGAACCTGGGCTAATACAATCCCAGGCCCAACCATTTTGCATTTGTTCAAGCATTTGTTTCGACGATCTTTGGAGTCTGTTTTGTTACGAACTTTCTAGCTTGTGTGCCACATTCAAACTTAACCAGGGATCGTTTATGCCTAACCATTTTTGGCATACATTGCATTGAAACCTCTTTTTGAAAGTCGTAATAGAGTTGGCTATTGTAAGGCCTGATTTTGGCCAAAGGTTTAATTATAAACATTTGTTTAGAGCCAAGTTTACAACTTTCTTGGTCCATAATACTAGTTTCATTACCATACAAAGTCTCAAGACCAAACAACATCACTTAATCAATCTTTTTCCCTAGGACATGCATTTAACTGAACCAGATATTGATCTAGACATGGAACAACACCTAATTTTCTAATGATTATTGATGTGATAAATGTTTAAACAAGTTGCTTCCTTCTCTCGGATGGATCCAATTTGATGTAGCAACAAGATTCATTTGTTATTTGAGAGTGTAGGTGAATATGGGAGGGATTAGGGTCTTAGTTAGGGTTTATGGCTTTTATATGTGCACGCTCATGGGTTCTAACCCATTTATTATCCCATGCCCATCTCTCTCTTATCATGACCAAGCCCACACATGAAATTTATCAACCCAATGTAAGGCCCCGATTACGGTGCCCTACATTGACGATTGCCCATAAACGCATGACACTATTTAAAGCGCCAATATTTAACAAACTCATTTCATTTCACAACATCGAAAATGTCACATAACCAAATATTCATAAGTCAAATACAACAAAATATAGCAAATAAAATATTGTTCATTTTTTGCTAATATCCTAACGGCATTTGTGACGCTTTTTTCACCGAACTCTATAATCAACCTAGATGCAAACCTGTAACATTTCATAAAATAAAGTTTATCAACACAAAGGTTGGTGAGCAATTCATAAGTTTGGACAATATGTATACAGTAATAAACGCCACAATCTTGTATACAAAACAACAAATAAATAACAATAATTTGGATAATATGAGGTCTCTAATAAGAATACATTAGCGGAAACGTCTATAAGAGAATACCAAATAGATTCGGATTTCATGAGGTCATTAATAAGAATACATTAACGGCACCGTGCTATAAGAGAATACCATATAGTTCACGGATTTATGATTCAACTCTCCAAAAGCGGTAAAAACATAAGCATTTAATCATGTAAGCATTGAACACCAAATCGAGCATTTATTTAAGTAAGGTATACAATAATGTTTGTGGTTTAAGACTCAGATATAAAGCATTTAATTTGAATAAGTATGAAATGTCACCTCCCAAAACAAAAGATAGAAAACAGGGTATGAAGTTACTCACATTCAAGTAATAAACTTGAAAGTTTGATTATTTGTAGATTTGCCGGAACGACGAGTTAACGTATGAAGCCTAAAATAAAAGAAGTCATGGATTTAGGAAGGTTGCCTTGAAGATCTTTAAATAAAATAATTGTTGCAAAAAGTAAACAATTTAAAGTTTGAGATTTAAAATGTAACTATTTA
Organism: Bidens hawaiensis; assembly: GCF_021521415.1. Taxonomy (NCBI): domain Eukaryota; kingdom Viridiplantae; phylum Streptophyta; class Magnoliopsida; order Asterales; family Asteraceae; genus Bidens; species Bidens hawaiensis. Next base: position 13,661 of record NW_027499550.1, on the reverse strand, counting down.
AGAATTTATAATAATAACTCTTTAAAAATGTGAGTTTGCTCAAAACCGGGTTAAAGTATCTAACCTTATTACTTAACCAATGTTAAGTAATAAGGTGGAACAAGGCTAAAATGCAAGTTCCATTGGGACAAAAGATACTGAAAAGGGTTTTTAACGAGTGTTCGGGTTGTCAATTCGGGTCTTGACAAATGGTCAAACCCAAAGTCAACTTTCCAAAATATTAATTATTATGAGATAAATCATTAAAACATAATAACACTTAACCAAGTATATAGATCTATTGTTTTAGAACTAACAACGTACGTTAAGCGAGTGTTCGGGTTTGTCGGTCCAAACTTTGTTATGAGATCAAGTTGGATCCAACAATTCCAACTACTTAATAAAATACTTAAAATCAGTTTGTAAACTATTTTTTAAGAAATATACAAGTCTTGATTGCTAAAAACACACTTGTGTATCTTAAGCGAGTAAAAAACGGATTGGTTAGGTTTCCATCTCACAATATGTTCCTTGATGGTCTCCACATGCCCAAATATCATAGATCTTGTATAATAATTTATAAATGAGAAATATTTAAGTTTTACAACTAAAAAGTTAACAACAAGTATTTTAAGCAAAAGTTTCGGTTTGGTTCAGTTTCCAAATCCCAACGAGTTCATATATGGATTCCACATGCTTAATATCAAAGAACTTGTAAAAATGATTTTAGAAACTCAAATATAACATTAAACATGTTTAAACAACTATTTTTAACAAAGCTATTAAAGCAAAAGTTCGGTTTCCGGTTTAGAGCTATTTACGGTTAAACCGAAGCGTAGACATTTAGAACCCACACCATGGAACTTGTAAATAAACTAAAATGAGCAGAAGTTAAGAATCTATAATATGTATAAACAAGTTATATAAGTTTTTATATATCAAGAACACGAAGTCCTCCATGAAGCCTTGCCTTACAAGGCCCGAAACCTCACCGAACGGAACCGGAGAAGTAACCACCAAAGGTAACAAGGGCGTGATATTATATATATGTTGTACCACTATAAACAAGTATTAATAAGACTACACAAGCTAAGTAGAAAGAAAGAAATAACTTAGTTTGACTTTTGAAAGTCAAACACTCAAGAACACTAAGAAAACAACCTTCAGATCTTTGTATTTAGGAGAGAAAATAAAGATGTAGTAGGTGTAAATGAGGGGGAAGGAGTGTGTATATATAGGGTAATGTTGGTGGTCAAATAGGGGTTTTAAACACAAGAAATTTCATGCAAAAAGGAGTTAAAACAAGCACAAACAAACAAATAAACGGGCAGCTGATCTGCAGCCCGTCGCGCTACGTGACCAGATGTGTAGTCCCCCATCGCGCGGCGCGACGGGGTTATTTTCCAGATTTTCAATACTTTCAAAAATGGCAGTTTTGGCCCCCGAAGTTCGTTTTAGGTGATTTTTAAGCGTTTTAAAGACCGAAATAAATGTTTTCAAGACCCAACAAGTGTAAAAAAGTAATGTAAAATAAAATCCGTCACTTTGATTATATCCAAGGTTTCGGTTTACAAAACAGGTCGGTTTACATCAATAAATTTTACAAAACAGATACAAATCGAGACCCGAAATTGACGAATGTCACATTATCCCTTACTTTAGGAAATTTCGTCCCGAAATTAAGATGAAGACGACGTTGCAAACAAATGCGGATACTTCTCTTTCATTGCGTCTTCTCGTATCCAAGTAAACTCCGCGCCACGCCGTGATTCCAATCGAAATTTTACCAACCGAATTCGACTACGCATGGTTTTCTTCTCCTTGAGATCCATGATCTCAACGGGTCGTTCAACCATAATCATAGACTCATCAATATGAACTTCGTCGAGAGGTATGTGGAGATTACCCTAGGCTTGGCACTTTTTAAGATTTGATACATGAAAAATCGGATGAACACCGGCAAGTTCTTCCGGTAGTTCGAGTCGATAAGCCACCTTCCCAACACGTTCAAGAATTTTAAAAGGACCAACGAAACGAGGAGCTAGTTTACCCTTCTTTCCAAAACGGACTACTCCCTTCCAAGGGGATACTTTTAGAAGGACAAGATTGTCAACATTAAATTCGATCGGTTTTTGCCGTTTGTCAGCGTAACTCTTTTGACGATTTTTAGCGGCTAGGAGATTTTGACGGATTTGATCAATGACATCGGTTGCTTCTTGGACCATTTAGTGTCCCGTAATCTGAGCATCACCGATTTCGTTCTAACAAACCGGGGAACGACATTTACGACTGTAAAGAGCTTGAAAAGGAGCCATTTCGATGCTAGAATGATAGCTATTGTTATACGAGAACTCGATGAACGAAATGTGAGAATCCCAATTTTCACCAAAATCAATAACACATGCTCATAGCATATCCTCGAGTGTTTGAATCGTACGTTCGGTTTGACTGTCCGTTTGAGGATGATAAGCGGTGCTAAGATCGAGTCATGTTCCCAAAGCTCCTTCAAGAGATCACCAAAAATGAGAGGTAAAACGGGCATCACGATCGGAGATGATAGACAATGGCAAACCGTGTCGACACACGATTTCCCGAACATAGATTTGAGCAAGCTGCTCGATAGAATACTTCTCGCGGATGGGAATGAAATGTGCAGATTTAGTTAATCGATCGATGATCACCCAAATATCTCGTTGCCCTTTTGGGTGTTGGGTAATTTGGTGATGAAGTCCATAGCAATGTCTTCCCATTTCCAAACGTGAATCGGTGGTTGCTCGAGTAGACCAAAAGGTCTTTGATGTTCGGCTTTGACTTTTGAGCTAGTAAGACATTTAGGTACAAACAACGCTACGTCCTTTTTCATATCCGGCCACCAAAAGGTAGCACGAAGATTGAAATACATCTTATCCGCACCAGGATGAACGAAATAATGCGAATTGTGAGCTTCGTCGAGAATACAAGTACGAATGTCATCGCGTTCGGGAATCCACAAATGATTGAGAAAGTACAAGAGACCGTCAGGTTTGGTTTCGAGTTGAAGTTTGACTCCACATGACATTTCGTCATACATGTTACCTTCTTCAACAGAGGTACGCTGAGCTTGAAAGATACAAAATTGAAGATCGGATTGAACAACGACGCTTAGAAGCAGAACGGATTTAACATTAACCTTTCGACTTAGGGCGTCGGCGACAGCATTCGCTTTACTGGGGTGGTTGCGAATCTCGCAATCGTAATCACTCGGTGCATCGTCGTTGTCTCATGTTGAGATCTTTTTGGTCAAAAATGTGTTGAAGGCTTTTATGATCGGTAAAAACCACACATTTTGTTCCATAAAGGTAATGTCTCTAGATTTTGAGAGAAAAAATGACGGCACCAAGTTCGAGATCGTGAGTCGTATAGTTCTTCTCATTGACCTTAAGTTACCTTGATGCGTATGCGATGACTTGACCTCGTTGCATGAGAACACAACCAAGGCCTTGATGGGAGGCATCGGAAAATACAACAAAATCGTCGTTTCCATCGGGAAGGGTTAGAACGGGAGCATTGCAAAGCATGTCCTTGAGAGTACAAAAGGCTTCCTCTTGCTTCAAACCCCAATCAAAGGGTTTTCCCTTATGGGTGAGAGAGGTAAGAGGCAAAGAGATCTTAGAAAAGTTCCGAATGAAACGCCGATAATATCCGGCCAAACCAAGAAAGGATCGAATTTCCGTGGGAGTCGTTAGAGTTTTCCAATCCTTAATGGCCTCAAATTTAGCGGGATCAACATGAATACCTTTGTCGTTTACGATATGTCCCAAAAATTGAACTTCCTAGAGCCAAAAGTCACATTTGGAGAATTTGGCATAGAGTTGTTCGTTTCTAAGGAGCTCGAGAATGGAACGCAAATGATGTTCATGTTCGGCTTTGGATTTAGAAAAGATAAGGATGTCATCAATAAAGACAATAACGAATTTATTAAAGAATGGTTTACAAACGCGGTTCATGAGGTCCATAAATACCGCGGGTGCATTTTTTAACCCGAAAGGCATAACCAAAAATTCGAAATGTCCATATCGAGTACGAAAAGCGGTCTTCGGAATGTCTTCTTCGCGAACACGCAATTGATGATAACCCGATCGAAGATCAATTTTGGAGAAACAAGTTGCGCCTTGAAGTTGGTCGAATAAGTCGTCGATACGTGGCAATGGATAACGATTTTTAATAGTAAGCTTGTTGAGTTCACGATAATCAATGCACATACGAAACGAACCATCCTTCTTTTTCACGAAGAGAACGGGAGCGCCCCAAGGAGAAGAGCTTGGACGAATGAAGCCTTTATCGGAAAGTTCTACTAGTTGGTTTGATAGTTCTTGCATTTCCGACGGGGCTAGACGATATGGAGCCTTGGCCACGGGCATCACGTGGGGCATAAGATCGATTTGGAATTCAATCGGACGAACGGGAGGAAGACCGGTGACATCATCGGGAAAGACATCAAGGAAATCATGAGCAATTGGAATATCTTGGATTTTCTTTTCCTTTTTGTCCTTTGTCACCGAGAGAGCTAAAAACATAACGTACTTTTGGCGTAAGTACTTTTGCGATTGAGCACACGACATGAGATTTAGCCTTCAAGACATTGCGTTGCCAAAGACCTTAAGAATTTTACCGTTGACGAGCGGAATGCGAATGAATTTATCGAAACAAACGACTTCGGCATGGTGCAAAGATAACCAATCCATGCCTACTATGACATCGAAACTTCCCATTTTCATCGAGATGAGATCGATGGTGTCTGGTCCCTTGATTTCAGCTGGATCTTACTTAATCATGTCATAACTCACACAAATAAATGTGTCGACAAGAGAGTTAATGACGGGTTGCTATATTTAGAAAGATAACCGTTTGTTAAAGGCGGAATCAATAACAAACACACGGTTTCTTAATCAGTATTCAAAGGTAACCAACACAAATAAGATTCACTCAAAAGATTTCCATTCATATAACATTCGTCGTACAAATTGGATAATCGATTTAGGGTTTCTTGAAGGAGGGTTTTTCCGTACGTATTCTAGGACAGCTATCACTTTCAAGAAAATATTCTTCCTTATCCAAAAAGTGTAAAGGCTAGAATCCGTCTTAGGCGGCGTGCCTTAAAACATTCTATTTATAGGCCTGCCACCCTAGGACAGCTGTCATTCCTTCTAGAAACCCCAAATGTAAATACTTATTCAAATAACATAATCAGAAAAGAGTCTAAGTGTAAAACAAGTCTTCCGGGTAGGCTTTGCATCAATCTTCATTTTCCGAGTACGCAGTGTAATCTGTCATCCTTCAGGACTTGGTAAACATAGAAGTGTGCCCGGGATCAGTTTCCGGGTAGACTTTACTTAAAGATTATTTTACCAGGTAAAATACTCCCCGGGTAGACTTCAATCTTCTTGACTTTGCCAGACTTTGCCCGACAAACCCTTACGAGCAACCTTGTTCTTCAATGGTCCATTTCAACTCCTTTCTATAACATAACTTATTAGCAAAGTGTACTCGGGAGTATTGTTCCTTGTTTGAGTTGAACTTTGCCCGATGTTACTTAAAGATATTCATCTAGATCATCAAGCTTGTTCGGACCACCATTATTAATGAATACCTTGCCCGATCTTCCAATCACTTGGCTTCATGGACTTGGTTAGCCAAAAGCGTACTCGGAAGTGAATTTTCTTGGCTATGAAGAACAGACTTTCTTGATAAAGTGAACCTTGCCCGGATTTACATAAACTAGTGAACCTTACTCGGCAATGCACTAATTTGCAAACCCTTCTCGGATATCCACTAAAGAAGACTTCTTGAAGATAACCTTGCCCGATAGACAAAATATCGTACCCGGCTAAGTAAAAGCTTGCTCAGAGGTCTAAGGTGTGCCCGGATCCATACTTAGCGAATTATAAGGAGGTTGAGAAGATTCCAATCTTCCATATACTTCATTTTGGTCAAATCTTTGACTCAACAATCTCCCCTAGATTGGAACACCTCAGCTGACCCAAAACATTTCTAAGGTTACTTACACTTAGTCAAAATACACATCAAATTAAAAGTCAAATTACATATTCAAATAACATAAGCACATTCCATAATCAAAAGTTGTCCGAAGACATTACATCACAAAGCCTACTCTACTAATCTTGTCTCTTTCTTACATTATGAGCGGCTTGTCTTCTATTGATAATCTTAGATGCAGCTTTCATTTTGAAGATATTAAGGATTCGGTAATGAGTTTGACTTTCTGGTATAACCAAATCCCTTATATCCATTAAATCTTCATCATGTAGGCAGGTCACGTCTTCATCTTTCTTAATGATCCCCAATATTTTTCCATCTGAGTTTCTCAGCAAGTAATGGTCATCCTTTTCTATATACTCAATTTCAGCTATGATGCCATTCTTTTGTACTTTGTAATTGGGGCAGATCATTCTTCTTCCAAGACTTATGCATGTATTCATGTTTGACAGTGGATTCATTCCTGTGATATTCATCACAAAGTCTCTTTCAGCAATATCCATTCTATTCAAATTTTCTGTCCTCTTTGACCTGTGAAGTTGAATCATTCTCCAACTTCTCTTTTCCTTTAAGAACTTGAACCCCTTGTCAACTTCATCTCTCAAAAATTTTGACAGATCGTTCGTCTGCCTTCCAGCCATCTTGTTTCTATTTCTGAAGTCATACAGATTAAGATTGGCCATTCTTTCCAGTTGCTCTTCTGTATTCTCACGGAAGTCGCTTCTTACAACAATTTCCCTCAATTACCTACTTTCCGTAATCACCTTTAAGGACTTAGTGACAGAATCAAAGTAGATTTCTCTTGGAGGATCCACATCAGATTGTGGTCTTGTTGTTCTTTGTTGTGCAGATCTACTTGATTCACCTCTTCCTCCTTGTGGTTGTCTTCTTGATATTGGAGGCCTAAAAGGGATAGACTTCATTGGTTTTCCAGGCCTTAATTTGAAAACATTAATGTAGATGGCCTCCACCATTTCTGTTGGAAGGTTAGCCAAATCAAAAATATTCTGTCCTGCTTGTTCTTTAAGATCCAGCAGCATTCTTGCCATACCAGGAGTGTTTGCGAATCCAGCAGGCACAAAACTTCCATCCATAAAGGTTCTAGGGTTATCACTTTCCCTTAAAGCTTTCTCCCATTCAGCCTTTTGTATATAAAAAAGTTCTTTCAAATCTTGTTTCTACAAGACACTAAAATATGCTTCACTCATTCCCCTTTGATCAATCATAACCCTTCTTAGACTATTTATCATCTCTTCATTTTCCCAAGGGACAATGGGTTCTTCTTCAAATTCAGGTTTCTCTTCTTATGGGGTAGGAGTTTCAACTGTTCTGACCTATTCTTTTAACTTCTCCCTAATGGTGTTAATTCTTCTTTTCTTTGCTTGAGGTTCGTTAGTTGGTTCAGACAGTTTGGTAGAGCTCTCAGTTTGGACTCTCTTCAATTTTTCTTTTCTTTTCAACTTGTTGTACTGGTCCAACACTGATTCTCTAGATAGGTTCTCAACAATCTCAGGCTTCATACCTCTCTCCAGCAGGTATCCACACATACCTCCACAGTTTTTCTTCAAAGTTTTCATCTTCTCAAGTTTTTCATTTTCTCTAACACATTTCTTAATCACCTTTTCTCTCTCACTGTTATATAGATCTTGGAGTTGGTCAAAGTTAAAGTGAGATAGATCTTTCTCTGAATAGTTATGCCTTCTGAAGTATTCTCTAAATTTTGAATCTCCATGTTTTTCTCTTCCATATTTTTCTTCAAGGCATCTCTCTCTTTATCAAGTCTCTTTTGCAACTGATCATCATCAAGATCAGCCAAAGATTCAAAACTTATCCCGTATCTTCTCAGCTTTACAACCAATGGATTACTCTTTTTAGCTTCTCTCATACTCAACTCAATGTTGGCTCCCTGCACATCTGTCATTTCAACTTGTGGAGATTCAACATTCACAGCTTCTCCACCTTTTCCTTGATCATCATTGTTTTCATCAGAATCATCAGTTTCATCAACCTCTTCAGTTGGTACATTGACTGCATCTATCTTTGGTTCATCTGAGGATGGATGATCTGGATTCTGTTCAGACCTAGCAGGCAAATCAGAAACACCTGGAATCTGTTGTCCTGGTTACAGTGTTTGCAATGGAATTGCCCTGATTGGGCTATTATCGTTATCACCTTCATCTTCAGGAGTCTCAACATAGCATTTGTTCTTTTCATCCCATCTCCCTCTCTTTGTTTTCCTCTCATCATTCCTTTTCTGTTCATCAGACTTCCGCTTTCTTGTATACACTTGTTCCAATCTTTTGGCTCTTTCCATCCTGATTCTGGTGATATTAGCCATCATTTCCTCAACAAATTCACCAGTTGGCCTTTCAGGTTCCCTTTCAGGTTCCTTTTGAGGCATTTCTTCAGATTCACAAGCCTTTTCAGATTCCTTTTCAGGTTGGCTCTGTGGTGGAAAAACATACTTATCACCATAGCCAAGGAATTGTCAACTTTCTCAGTTCTGTTCATCATAATCAGTGTTTCAATTGCTTCTTGATCAGCTACATCATCAAAAATTTCTTTTGCAAGTTTGGCTTGTTTGATCAAGATTTCTTGCTCTGCCATTTTTTCAGGAGTCATGGATTGAGCAAGTATCTCCATATCCCTTGTTTCTCTCAGAATTTTCTCTTGTTCTCTTAGGGCATCTTCATTGGCAATAGCATCATCTTTAAATGACACATCTTTTTCTAGATATGTCTTAACAGGCTCTTCTACACTGATTTTTTCCTTTCCTTTCTCAATTCACCTCCTCACATCCTCTTCATACTCAGACTGTACATAGTCATCAATCTATTTTTCTAGTGCTTCTAACTCAGGGTCATACTCTGCCCTCTTGGAGCTTTCTGGTTATTCAGTTTGAGTGATGGGCTCCTCAGCAGCAGTATTCCCTTCATTCAACACTTCTGTCTCAAATCCAGTTTGAGTGTCAATTAAGACATCGGTAGCTATATCAGTAGTAGTAGCTACATTTTCCTCAACATTTGTCTTTTCAACCCTGTCTTCTGTCTCAACATTCTCTCCACCCTTCTGTACATTTACTATTTCATCATTAATATCGTAGTCTTGTTCTCCTACATCTGATCTATCACCATCATACTCATCATCCTCATCTCTCCTCTCCTCACTACTCTCCTCACCATCATTATAAACATTCATAATCAGTTTTAAACTATCTGCAGTCTCCACAACTGTTACAGTTTCTTCAACATTCACATCAGAGACAGTTGGGATATTCTCATTCTCCCCATGTTTTGGGGAAGCTGAGGTCTTCTCAACCTCCTGCTCCAGAGATTTGATTCTCATTTCAGCTTGTATCAACTTCTCAATCAATTCATCAGTCACTTCCTCATTCCTCCTCTTCAATTCAGCATTTTCTAACATAAAATCCAGATTTCTTTGGAACAAGTATGTGTAAGTGAGTGGTGTTGTGGGTGGTGTTGTGAAGAATGTTTCATGTTCAGGTTGTTCTGTGTTTGTGGTGTGGGTTTGAAGTGGGGATTGAGTGGTTTGATGTGGTGGTGACTGTGGTGGTGTTGGAATAGGTTGTTCTGTTTGCTCAAATTGCTCCCCCCTGATCAGGTGCAACAATATCCATAGCTACTCCAGCTCCTCCTTCATTTCCATCTATGTCATCATCTCCATCATCAGAACCATCATCATCACTCTCAACATTATCTCCTCCTTCCTCCTCTGAGCTTAACTCAGGCACTGGCATCACCTCCAAGTTATGATCTAACAGCCATGGCAGAATTTCAAATGGAACTTCAGAATTGAACCTATTGGCATCACCTGGATTCTTAATTATCTTATAAGTGTCAGGATTTTGCAGTAGGTGTGTTATGCCAATAGTGGGTAGATTTTGTAATTCTCTGTTGAAGATTATCTGTAGGAACCTTGGGTATTGCAAAAATCTATCCTTCTCAGCCTTTTTCAAATTTGAAACTAATCCCTCAAAGATCATCTTTGAGAAATTAAATGGCAAATCATAAAAGATTCCAACAGTGGCATTTGCTAGATCACAACTCATCAAAGTCCATGATCCTTTTCGTGGAGCAAACCTCTGTATCACATGATGAATAAGGAATGTGTACAACATACGGAACATTCCCTTTTGAAATTGCCCATCATGTACCGTTCCCTGATATCCCATTGTTTGTTCAAAGATCCTCATCAGGTGATCAGTATTGAGGTTTATTGGATTATGATCATCATCATACAACCGTAAACATCTTCTGATCATTCTTTCTGTCACATGTATCTCATGACCAGCAACAAATGCTTCGATTCTCTTTCCATTGATATCTTCAGTAAGTTCGGCAGATCTCTAGAAATCCAGTGAATGATTTCTGTAGATGACAGGATTTTCAGTGAAGGCAAAACTGACATTTGGCCGAGCCATCCATGTAATCATTCTTTCCATCGGCTCGTTGTCAAGTGTGACTTGCAAGAGTGCACACATATTATGCTTCTTCTCGAAGAAGTATTTGGGTTGGCCTTCTTCTACCATATCTGAACATCATAAATAAACATATTCAAAGTGAAATTAGTCATAAAGTTTAGTGCTTTAAATAATTTCAAGGTATAAAAATGAAGAAGAAAGAGAGAGAAATCATCAAGAACCTGTTCTTCGACAAATTTATAACCAAATCACATAAACAGAGTATTAATAATCAAATACATAATCAAATCCCATTATAGTCTAATCGTGATCGGAAAACACATTAATGTTGCTTACCGAGTCGGAATTAGAAGGCTAAATAAAGTTAGGGTTTGGATTAAAATTTGAATGCGATGAGTCGGTTTAGGTTTCTTTGTGAGTAAGCAGTTGCAGTGAAAGGAGAGAGAGGGAAAAGTAATGTTGAAAATTTTGCCTAACTCCCTCGTATATACCTTTTGAAAGTGGGTTTTAAATGCCTTTTGTCGTTTAGTGAGTTATTAGCTGTCACACAGTAACATTATCCACTTGATATATTAAAACATTTCTTTACCCTTTTAGTAAACCTTACTCGGAAAATTTTAACATATAACCAAAGTCTACTCGGTATACTTCCACTTACACAAAGCTTACCTGAATAATAAAAACATCAAACTTTGCTTGGTTAAACCAAGTAATTTAAAGTCAAGACACTGTTGAAAAAAGCTTACCCGAAATACCAGATTTCTTGAGAAATTAATCACAAGACAAATAATCAAGTATTTAGCATCAAATAAACATCATTGCAAGGAATAAATTAAGATCCCCATATAAATTTCTTAAAAATCAAATTAAATGACTTAATCTAGCATAAACCCTATAAAAAAGAAAAACATAATCAATCAGACATACGTAATAAACATATTCAGTCAAGTATACTTGGAAGCATAGTGTGCACGAGCAACCTACTTATGCAAAGTATACCCGAATAACTTTCCTATAGTACAAAGTGTGCCCGAAAAAGGACTTCTAGTAGACAGTGTAATCGGAAAGTCATGTTTTGAAATTACCAAGTATATTGAGGAACAAAAATGTACCCGAAATATAAAGTGTGCCCGGAAAACAAGTTTGCCCGAAAACACTTGTAATTTCAAAGAAATCATAAGGACAAATATCACAGAGCATGCTAGGATTGAAATTAAAACATTATAAACAGATAAGTGTGCTACAGTATAGAATTTCAAATAGCTTGCCCAAAACACCTATGTTAGCAATAAGCTTACTAGGATACACATATTCAATCATCAGGTATGCCCTTACCCGAAGGATTTCAACATATCAAAACATAACCAATCATGACAAACTTAAATAATATCTAAGTGTGCCTGGAAAGATTAACTAACCTTTCCTAACAACATATTCACACAAATCACAAAGCTTACTCGGTGTACTAATCCTAGGTTCACAAAGTTTTCTTGAACTAACAATCAGCATATAAAATGCAAAGCTTGCCCGAAACAAGAAATCCTTGTTAAAAGCTAGCTACAACACATAATCATCTCAAGACTTCAAGTTTGCTCGGGAAATTAGTACAAGAGTGTACTCTACCCAAAAAGTGTAAACACTTCAAAGCATGCCCGAAAATCATAAACCTAGTAAAAAATGACTAAGCTTGCCCGGAAAGGTCACAAATCATCAAACCTTACCCGAAATAACATATTCAACTATTTTGTGCCCGGAAAGGTTATAAAACACCAAACCTTACCCGAACTTACATATTCAACCTATTAAAGGCAAAATGCAACACTTTTTGACATAAACAGTTGTAACATAATCAAATCTTGATCAAACATAATATTATCAAGAAAATTAGACAGTACTGTCATTCAAAGTCTAACCTATCTTAATAACATCAGAAGATCAGATAAAGCACATATTCAAGCAATTAAGCAAAAGATGTCAGATAAGCTTACTCTAGCAATTAAATCTTAACAGAGACACTTATACTAACATCACAAATGCACATTAAATGATAATCAAACAAGCATAGCAATCAGATCAATCATGTCAAAAACTATGCAATCATCATCAGTTAAAGCACACATCAGGTTACATATTCAGTAGCATAATCAGTAACATACTCAAGCATATTCACATAACATTCAATTTGTGAAACCTCTAAATAAAATAATCAGTTAGCACATAGAGGTACACAACCAGGCACACATCCTTAATCAGATTTCATCAGAGTTGATCATTCCCAGAGTTTTCAAAAGAAAGTTGAACCTGGTTCTATCAAGTGGTTTGGTGAATAGGTCAGCCAAATTGTCACTTGTATCAACTCTTTGCATTTCAATCAAACCTTTTTCACTGCAATCTCTGATGAAGTTATGTCTGATTTCAATGTGCTTAATTTTAGAATGTTGAACTGGATTCTTAACAGTAAAATATGTAGTAGTATTATCAATAAGAATAGGAGTGTTCAGAAAATTCAAACCATAGTCAGCATCTGATTTTGAATCCATAGAACTTGTGCACAGCAGGCAGATGCAACAACATATTCAGCTTCTGCAGTAGATATTGAGACTATTGTCTGCTTTTTGCATTGCCATGACACTAGCCTTTCTCCCAAAAATTGACATCCTCCTGAGGTTGACTTTCTGCTCATGTTACAGCCATTATAATCATTGTCTGTATATGCAATCAGATCAAAATATTGGTTCTTTGGATACCAAATTCCTAAGTCTGGTCTTCCCTTTAAATATCTGAATATCCTCTTAACAGCATTCATGTGGGAGACTTTTGGACTTAATTGAAATCTTGCACACACACATACAACAAACATGATATCTGGTCTTGTTGCAGTCAGATACATCAGAGATCTAATTTTGGCTCTATATTCATGGTCATCAATAGGCTCCCCCTTTTCATCTGCAATCATCTTTTCTTTGGTGTCCATTGGAGTTGAAGCAGTCTTGTACTTATGACAGTTAAAACTTGTTCAAGATGTCCTGCACATATTTGTTTTGGTGAATGAAGATCCCTTCAGCCTTTTGTTGAACCTGCAATCCAAGAACGAAGTTCATTTCTCCCATAGAACTCATGCTGTATTTTGACTTCATTACCCCTTCAAACTCCATGCACATTTGTTCATTAGTAGATCCAAAGATGATGTCATCCACATACACTT